>NW_027141442.1:0-71911 GCF_036365525.1 Heterodontus francisci
TCAGGCTGTAAGGGATGACCTGCTCTCAGAAGGTGGTGCACACAGCACACTTAAAACAGTCATTGCCAACACACTTGGTCTTTTGGTGGGGTGGGGGAGGCGTCTTCACCTGGGTCAGACTTTCCCTCTGCTTGTTTGTAACTGCTCTCCCTTTGCTCAGTGTCGCGCCTCTCTCCACCTCTGCAACCTCCACCAGCCACCAGCACTGTCAGCTGAGGCTCGTTGCTGCAATCAGCACTCAGCTCCTCCAATCAGGCAGCAGCCAATCCTGTTTTTTTTTCCTCTTTACTCTGCATCTAACCCCCGTTGCTGTCCCTGTCTCTTCCACCCTGACAATCCTGCTTAAGCAGGATGAAGCGCTGTGCACGCCGGGATTGCGGAATCCGTGCTGTGTACCTGAGATCTCGGAAAACTTGGGGTTACTCCCGCCCCCAACAATGGCCAGGAGGTTTGACCTGTGCAGCATCTCCACGTGCCCCACGCTGCCGACCTGATCGTGATCTGGTGAAGGGGGAAGGAAAAAAAAAAAAAGATTCAGAACGGAATGAGAGGACCGGCCTTGCCGCAGCGCCGCGCGACTTCGATCTGCGCACAGCAAGATCCCCCGGACCGGGACGTGGGCCGAGCGACCGATATCGGCCCCACAGCAGCTGGAAGGGGGAGCACCCTCGTCCCGGACAGGTTTGGAAACCGCCGCGAGGCCCGCCACAGTCGAATAGCTCCCCCAACCGGCCCCCCCCCCCCAAAGAAATAGTGGTTGGTTGCAATCCTGCGGGTACCAGGAATGCTCTGGACAGCTTCACTGGTTACACTCTCCCCGTTTCCCCCCACCCACCCCACCCCCGACGTATTTGCTCTGGACCAGGAGACACGCAGCCTGGGAGGAGCCGCTTACCTAGGTGACCCTTCTCCATGAGGGGCTCGACATTGTAGATCCGGACCCCAGTCTCCATGGCACAACAGAAGCAGCCTGCGGGAGGAGGAGGAGGAGAGAAATCAGGCAGGTTATATCGCAATGTTAACGGGGGAGGAGCGCCGGTCGACGCGGGGGAGAGCGAAAAATGCAGGCAAACCACTCACTCTGATCCTGGTTAAAGCGCAGGTTGTTCACATCCTCGTTGCTGTGCCATATTCATTCATCAATCAGGAGCCCTGGAGCACCAGGAGAAAGATTAACAAACTGCATTTCGATAGCGCCTTTCACCACCCCAGAAATTTAGATTAGATTAGAGATTAGAGATACAGCACTGAAACAGGCCCTTCGGCCCACCGAGTCTGTGCCGAACATCAACCACCCATTTATACTAATCCTACACTAATCCCATATTCCTACCAAACATCCCCACCTGTCCCTATATTTCCCTACCACCTACCTATACTAATGACAATTTATAATGGCCAATTTACCTATCAACCTGCAAGTCTTTTGGCTTGTGGGAGGAAACCGGAGCACCCGGAGAAAACCCACGCAGACACAGGGAGAACTTGCAAACTCCACACAGGCAGTACCCGGAATCGAACCCGGGTCCCTGGAGCTGTGAGGCTGCGGTGCTAACCACTGCGCCACTGTGCCGCCCCACCTGTCACTTTTATTGTTGCTTTGCCCATTTGGCACCCCCCCGAGTCTCCGCCCTGCTTAAATTTCTGTGGCTCCTCCCCCCTCCACCCCCATCATCACCCAGAGCCGAACCCCTTCCCAAACACCCCCTCATCAAACTCCCCCCTCCACCAAACTCCCCACAGCACCCCCATCAAACTCCCCGCCTGCCCATCAAACTCACCGCCCCACCTCCACAAACCCCCCTCCTGCGCCCCAGCCCTCCAATCTCCCGTCCCACACACTCCCCCGTACCCCCCCCCCAACTCCCAGCTGTTCCAACCGCCAGTGCCCTCCTGTTCCCCCCCAAATATCCTCGTGTTCTACCCCCTCCTGTCCCCAACATACCTCCAGTTCCCCACTCGACTCCCCCACCCTGTCCCCCCCCCTCCACTCTCCCCACCTGTCCCACCCCCTCCACTCACCCACCTGTCACCCCCCCCCAACTCCCCCACCTGTCCTCTTCTCCTGTCCCCCCTCAACTCTCCCACCTGTCCCCCCTCTGCTGTCCCTCCTCCACGCCCCCACCTCTCCTCCCTCTCCTGTCCCTCCTCCACTCCCCACCTATCCTCCCTCTCCTGTCCACCCCCCTCCACTCCCCCACCTGTCCCACCTCTCCTATCCCTCCTTCCCTCCCCCTCCAATCCCCCACCTGTCCTCCCTCCTCTCCCCCACCTGTCCCATCCTCCACTCCCCCACCTGTCCTCCATCTCCTGTCCCTCCTCCACTGTCACTCCTCCACTCCCCCACCTGTCCTCCCTCTCCTGTCCCTCCTCCACTCCCCCACCAGTCCCCCCTCTCCTGTCACTCCTCCACTCCCCCACCTGTCCTCCCTCTCCTGTCCCTCCTCCGCTCCCCACCGGTCCCCCCTCTCCTGTCCCTCCTCCGCTCCCTCTCCTGTCCCCCCCCTCCACTCCCCCACCTGTCCTCCTCCCTCCTCTCCCCGTCCTGTCACTCCTCCACTCCACCACCTGTCTCCCCTCTCCTGTCACTCCTCCACTCCCCCCCCTCCACTCTCCCAGCTGTCCCCCCTCTCCTGTCACTCCTCCACTCGCCCCACCTGTCCCCCCTCCACTCCCTCACCTATTCACCCTCTCCTGTCCCCCTCGACTCCCCCACCTATCCACCCTCTCCTGTCCCTCCTCCACTCCCCCACCTGTCCCCCCCCTCCACTCCCCCACCTGTCACTCTCTCTCCTCTACCTGTCCCCCCCGGACCCCCTCCACTCCCCCACCTGTAACCCCTCCTCTCCCCCACCTGTCCCCCCATTCACTCCAGCACCTGTCCCCCCCCCCCCTCCTGTCACTCCTCCACTCCCCCACCTGTCCCCCCCCTCCTGTCACTCCTCCACTCCACCACCTGTCTCCCCTCTCCTGTCCCCCCTCCACTCCCCCACCTCTCCTCCCTCTCCTGTCCCTCCTCCACTCCCCCCTCCACTCCCCTCTCCTGTCCCTCCTCCACTCCCCTCTCCTGTCCCCCCTCCACTCCCCTCTCCTGTCCCCCCTCCACTCCCCTCTCCTGTCCCCCCTCCACTCTCCCACTCCTGTCCCCCCTCCACTCCCCTCTCCTGTCCCCCCTCCACTCCCCTCTCCTGTCCCCCCTCCACTCTCCCACTCCTGTCCCCCCTCCACTCCCCTCTCCTGTCCCCCCTCCACTCCCCTCTCCTGTCCCCCCTCCACTCTCCCACTCCTGTCCCCCCTCCACTCTCCCACTCCTGTCCTCCCTCTCCTGACCCCCTCCACTCCCCTCTCCTGTCCCCCCTCCACTCTCCCACCTGTCCTCCCTCTCCTGTCCCTCCTCCACTCCCCCCTCCACTCCCCTCTCCTGTCCCTCCTCCACTCCCCTCTCCTGTCCCCCCTCCACTCTCCCACTCCTGTCCCTCCTCCACTCCCCTCTCCTGTCCCCCCTCCACTCTCCCACTCCTGTCCCCCCTCCACTCTCCCACTCCTGTCCCCCCTCCACTCCCCTCTCCTGTCCCCCCTCCACTCTCCCACTCCTGTCCCCCCTCCACTCCCCTCTCCTGTCCCCCCTCCACTCCCCTCTCCTGTCCCCCCTCCACTCTCCCACTCCTGTCCCCCCTCCACTCCCCTCTCCTGTCCCCCCTCCACTCCCCTCTCCTGTCCCCCCTCCACTCTCCCACCTGTCCTCCCTCTCCTGTCCCCCCTCCACTCTCCCACTCCTGTCCCCCCTCCACTCCCCTCTCCTGTCCCCCCTCCACTCTCCCTCTCCTGTCCCCCCTCCACTCCCCTCTCCTGTCCCCCCTCCACTCTCCCACCTGTCCTCCCTCTCCTGTCCCCCCTCCACTCCCCTCTCCTGCCCCCCCTCCACTCTCCCACCTGTCCTCCCTCTCCTGTCCCCCCTCCACTCTCCCACTCCTGTCCCCCCTCCACTCCCCTCTCCTGTCCCCCCTCCACTCCCCTCTCCTGTCCCCCCTCCACTCTCCCACTCCTGTCCCCCCTCCACTCTCCCACTCCTGTCCCCCCTCCACTCCCCTCTCCTGTCCCCCCTCCACTCCCCTCTCCTGTCCCCCCTCCACTCTCCCACTCCTGTCCCCCCTCCACTCCCCTCTCCTGTCCCCCCTCCACTCTCCCACTCCTGTCCCCCCTCCACTCCCCTCTCCTGTCCCCCCTCCACTCCCCTCTCCTGTCCCCCCTCCACTCTCCCACTCCTGTCCCCCCTCCACTCCCCTCTCCTGTCCCCCCTCCACTCCCCTCTCCTGTCCCCCCTCCACTCCCCTCTCCTGTCCCCCCTCCACTCTCCCACCTGTCCTCCCTCTCCTGTCCCCCCTCCACTCTCCCACCTGTCCTCCCTCTCCTGCCCCCCCTCCACTCTCCCACCTGTCCCCCTACTCCTGTCCCTCCTCCGCTCCCCCACCTGACCCCCCTCTCTATCCCTCCTCCACCAGTCCCCCCGGTACCCCCTCCACTCCACCACCAGTCCCCCCCCTCCCTCCTCCACCTGTCCCACCTCTCCTATCCCTCCTTCGCTCCCTCCTCCACTAGCCCCTCCCCCTCCACTCCCCCACCTGTCCTCCCTCTCCTGTCCCTCCTCCACTCCCCACCAGTCCCCCCTCTCCTGTCCCTCCTCCTCCCTCCTCTCCCCCACCTATCCCATCCTCCACTCCCCTCTCCTGCCACTCCTCCACTCCCCCACCAGTCCCCCCGCTCCTGCCACTCCTCCACTCCCCACCTGTCCCCCCCGTACCCCCTCCACTCCCCCACCTGCCCTCCCTCTCCTGTCCCTCCTCCACTCCCCACCTGTCCCCCCCGTACCCCCTTCACTGCCCCACCTGCCCTCCCTCTCCTGTCCACCCCCCTCCACTCTCCACCTGTCCCCCCTCTCCTGTCCCTCCTCCACTCCCCACCTAACCTCCCTCTCCTGTCCACCCCCCTCCACTCTCCACCTGTCCCCCCTCTCCTGTCCCTCCTCCACTCCCCACCTAACCTCCCTCTCCTGTCCACCCCCCTCCACTCCCCCACCTGGCCCACCTCTCCTAACCCTCCTTCGCCCCCTCCTCCACTAGCCCCTCCCCCTCCAATCCCCCACCTGTCCTCCCTCCTCTCCCCCACCTGTCCCATCCTCCACTCCCCGACCTGTACACCCTCTCCTTTCCCACCTCCACTCCCCCACCTGTCCCCCACCTCCACTCCCCCACCTGTCCTCCCTCCACTCTCCCACCTGTCCCCCCTCTCCTTTCCCTCCTCCACTCCCCCCCCGTCCCCCCTCACCTCCCCAACCTGTCCCTCCTCTCCTTTCCCTCCTCTACTCCCCGACCTGTCCTCCCTCCACTCCCCCACCTGTCCCTCCCCCACTCTCCTTTCCCTCCTCCACTCCCCCACCTGTCCCCCCTCTCCTCCCCGACCTGTACACCCTTTCCTTTCCCTCCTCCACTCCCCCACCTGTCCCCCCTCTCCTTTCCCTCCTCTACTCCCCGACCTGTCCCCCCTGTCCTTTCCCTCCTCCACTCCCCCACCTGTCCCCACTCCACTCCTCCATCTCCCTTCCCTCCTCCACTCCCCCCTCTCCTATCCCTCCTCCACTCCCCCCTCTCCTGTCCCTCCTCCACTCCCCCCTCTCCTGTCCCTCCTCCACTCCCCCCTCTCCTGTCCCTCCTCCACTCCCCCCTCTCCTGTGTCTCCTCCACTACCCCCTCTCCTGTCCCTCCTCCACTCTCCTGTCCCTCCTCCACTCTCTCTCCTGTCCCTCCTCCACTCTCTCTCCTGTCCCTCCTCCATTCCCCCCTCTCCTGTCCCTCCTCCACTCCCCCCTCTCCTGTCCCTCCTCCACTCCCCCCTCTCCTGTCCCTCCTCCACTCCCCCCTCTCCTGTCCCTCCTCCACTCCCCCCTCTCCTGTCCCTCCTCCACTCCCCCCTCTCCTGTCCCTCCTCCACTCCCCCCTCTCCTGTCCCTCCTCCACTCCCCCCTCTCCTGTCCCTCCTCCACTCTCTCTCCTGTCCCTCCTCCACTCTCTCTCCTGTCCCTCCTCCACTCTCTCTCCTGTCCCTCCTCCACTCCCCCCTCTGCTGTTCCTCCTCCTCCACTCCCCCCCCTTCTGCCCTACGCCACTCCCCCCTCTCCTGTCCCTCCTCCACTCCCCCCCTCTCCTGTCCCTCCTCCGCTCCCCCCCTCTCCTGTCCCTCCTCCGCTCCCCCCCTCTCCTGTCCCTCCTCCGCTCCCCCCTCTCCTGTCCCTCCTCCGCTCCCTCTCCTGTCCCTCCTCCACTCTCCCTCCTGTCCCTCCTCCACTCTCCCTCCTCCACTCTCCCTCCTGTCCCTCCTCCACGCTCTCTCCTGTCCCTCCTCCGCACCCCCCTCTCCAGTCCCGCCTCCGCTCCCCCCTCTCCTCCACTCCCTCAACTGTCTCTCCTCCACTCCCTCACCTGTCCCTCCTCCGCTCTCTCACCTGTCCCTCCTCCGCTCCCCCCCTCTCCTGTCCTTCCTCCGCTCCCCCCTCTCCTGTCCCTCCTCCACTCCCTCACCTGTCTCTCCTCCACTCCCTCACCTGTCCCTCCTCCACTCCCTCACCTGTCCCTCCTCCACTCTCTCTCCTGTCCCTCCTCCGCTCCCCCCTCTCCTGTCCCTCCTCAGCTCCCCCCTCACCTGTCCCTCCTCCACTCCCCCCTCTCCTCCACTCCCTCACCTGTCTCTCCTCCACTCCCTCACCTGTCCCTCCTCCACTCCCTCACCTGTCCCTCCTCCACTCCCTCACCTGTCCCTCCTCCGCTCCCCCCTCTCCTGTCTCTCCTCCACTCCCTCACCTGTCTCTCCTCCACTCCCTCACCTGTCCCTCCTCCACTCCCTCACCTGTCCCTCCTCCACTCCCTCTCCTGTCCCTCCTCCACTCTCCCTCCTCCACTCTCTCTCCTGTCCCTCCTCCGCTCCGCCCTCTCCTGTCCCTCCTCCGCTCCCCCCTCTCCTGTCCCTCCTCCGCTCCCTCACATGTCTCTCCTCCGCTCCCTCACATGTCCCTCCTCCGCTCCCTCACATGTCCCTCCTCCGCTCCCTCTCCTGTCCCTCCTCCGCTCTCTCTACTGTCCCTCCTCCGCACCCTCTCCTGTCCCTCCTCTCCTGTCCCTCCTCCACTCCCTCCTCTCCTGTCCCTCCTCCACTCTCTCTCCTGTCCCTCCTCCACTCTCTCTCCTGTCCCTCCTCCACTCTCTCTCCTGTCCCTCCTCCACTCCCTCTCCTGTCCCTCCTCCACTCCCTCTCCTGTCCCTCCTCCACTCCCTCTCCTGTCCCTCCTCCACTCCCTCTCCTGTCCCTCCTCCACTCCCTCTCCTGTCCCTCCTCCACTCCCTCTCCTGTCCCTCCTCCACTCCCTCTCCTGTCCCCCCTCCACTCCCTCTCCTGTCCCTCCTCCACTCCCTCTCCTGTCCCTCCTCCACTCCCTCTCCTGTCCCTCCTCCACTCCCTCTCCTGTCCCTCCTCCACTCCCTCTCCTGTCCCTCCTCCACTCTCTCTCCTGTCCCTCCTCCACTCTCTCTCCTGTCCCTCCTCCACTCTCTCTCCTGTCCCTCCTCCACTCCCTCTCCTGTCACTCCTCCACTCTCTCTCCTGTCCCTCCTCCGCTCCCCCCTCTCCTGTCCCTCCTCCGCTCCCCCCTCTCCTGTCCCTCCTCCGCTCCCCCCTCTCCTCCACTCCCTCACCTGTCTCTCCTCCACTCCCTCACCTGTCCCTCCTCCACTCCCTCACCTGTCCCTCCTCCACTCCCTCACCTGTCCCTCCTCCACTCCCTCTCCTGTCCCCCCTCCACTCCCTCTCCTGTCCCCCCTCCACTCCCTCTCCTGTCCCTCCTCCACTCCCTCTCCTGTCCCTCCTCCACTCCCTCTCCTGTCCCTCCTCCACTCCCTCTCCTGTCCCTCCTCCACTCCCTCTCCTGTCCCTCCTCCACTCCCTCTCCTGTCCCTCCTCCACTCTCTCTCCTGTCCCTCCTCCACTCTCTCTCCTGTCCCTCCTCCACTCCCTCTCCTGTCACTCCTCCACTCTCTCTCCTGTCCCTCCTCCGCTCCCCCCTCTCCTGTCCCTCCTCCGCTCCCCCCTCTCCTGTCCCTCCTCCGCTCCCCCCTCTCCTCCACTCCCTCACCTGTCTCTCCTCCACTCCCTCACCTGTCCCTCCTCCACTCCCTCACCTGTCCCTCCTCCACTCCCTCTCCTGTCCCTCCTCCGCTCCCCCCTCTCCTGTCCCTCCTCCGCTCCCCCCTCTCCTGTCCCTCCTCCGCTCCCCCCTCTCCTGTCCCTCCTCCGCTCCCTCACCTGTCCCTCCTCCACTCCCTCTCCTGTCCCTCCTCCACTCTCCCTCCTCCACTCCCTCCTCCACTCTCTCTCCTGTCCCTCCTCCGCTTCCTCCTCTCCTGTCCCTCCTCCGCTCCCTCACCTGTCTCTCCTCCGCTCCCTCACCTGTCCCTCCTCCGCTCCCTCACCTGTCCCTCCTCCGCTCTCTCTCCTGTCCCTCCTCCGCTCCCCCCTCTCCTGTCCCTCCTCCGCTCCCCCCTCTCCTGTCCCTCCTCCGCTCCCCCCTCTCCTGTCCCTCCTCCGCTCCCCCCTCTCCTGTCCCTCCTCCGCTCCCCCCTCTCCTGTCCCTCCTCCGCTCCCCCCTCTCCTGTCTCTCCTCCACTCCCTCACCTGTCTATCCTCCACTCCCTCTCCTGTCCCTCCTCCACTCTCTCTCCTGTCCCTCCTCCGCTCCCCCCTCTCCTGTCCCTCCTCCGCTCCCTCACCTGTTTCTCCTCCGCTCCCTCACCTGTCCCTCCTCCGCTCCCTCTCCTGTTTCTCCTCCACTCCCTCCTCTCCTGTCCGTCCTCCACTCTCTCTCCTGTCCCTCCTCCGCTCCCCCCTCTCCTGTCCCTCCTCCGCTCCCCCCTCACCTGTCCCTCCTCCGCTCCCCCCTCACCTCCACTCCCTCACCTGTCTCTCCTCCACTCCCTCACCTGTCCCTCCTCCACTCCCTCACCTGTCCCTCCTCCACTCCCTCACCTGTCTCTTCTCCACTCCCTCACCTGTCCCTCCTCCACTCCCTCACCTGTCCCTCCTCCACTCCCTCACCTGTCCCTCCTCCGCTCCCCCCTCTCCTGTCTCTCCTCCACTCCCTCACCTGTCTCTCCTTCACTCCCTCACCTGTCCCTCCTCCACTCCCTCTCCTGTCCCTCCTCCACTCTCTCTCCTGTCCCTCCTCCACTCTCCCTCCTCCACTCCCTCCTCCACTCTCTCTCCTGTCCCTCCTCCGCTCCCCCCTCTCCTGTCCCTCCTCCGCTCCCCCCTCTCCTGTCCCTCCTCCGCTCCCCCCTCTCCTGTCCCTCCTCCGCTCCCTCACGTCTCCTCCGCTCCCTCACCTGTCCCTCCTCCGCTCCCTCTCCTGTCCCTCCTCCGCTCCCTCTCCTGTCCCTCCTCCGCTCTCTCTCCTGTCCCTCCTCCGCTCTCTCTCCTGTCCCTCCTCCGCTCCCTCTCCTGTCCCTCCTCCGCTCCCTCTCCTGTCCCTCCTCTCCTGTCCCTCCTCCACTCCCTCCTCTCCTGTCCCTCCTCCACTCTCTCTCCTGTCCCTCCTCCACTCTCTCTCCTGTCCCTCCTCCACTCCCTCTCCTGTCCCTCCTCCACTCCCTCCCCTGTCCCTCCTCCACTCCCTCCCCTGTCCCTCCTCCACTCCCTCTCCTGTCCCTCCTCCACTCCCTCTCCTGTCCCTCTCCTGTCCCTCCTCCACTCCCTCTCCTGTCCCTCCTCCACTCCCTCTCCTGTCCCTCCTCCACTCTCTCTCCTGTCCCTCCTCCACTCTCTCTCCTGTCCCTCCTCCACTCCCTCTCCTGTCCCTCCTCCACTCCCTCTCCTGTCCCTCCTCCACTCCCTCTCCTGTCCCTCCTCCACTCTCTCTCCTGTCCCTCCTCCGCTCCCCCCTCTGCTGTTCCTCCTCCGCTCCCCCCTCTCCTGTCCCTCCTCCGCTCCCCCCACTCCTGTCCCTCCTCCGCTCCCCCCTCTCCTCCACTCCCTCACCTGTCCCTCCTCCGCTCCCTCACCTGTCCCTCCTCCACTCCCTCACCTGTCCCTCCTCCACTCCCCCCTCTGCTGTTCCTCCTCCTCCACTCCCCCCCTTCTGCCCTACGCCACTCCCCCCTCTCCTGTCCCTCCTCCACTCCCCCCCTCTCCTGTCCCTCCTCCGCTCCGCCCCTCTCCTGTCCCTCCTCCGCTCCCCCCCTCTCCTGTCCCTCCTCCGCTCCCCCCTCTCCTGTCCCTCCTCCGCTCCCTCTCCTGTCCCTCCTCCACTCTCTCTCCTGTCCCTCCTCCACTCTCCCTCCTGTCCCTCCTCCACGCTCTCTCCTGTCCCTCCTCCACGCCCTCTCCTGTCCCTCCTCCGCTCCCCCCTCTCCTGTCCCGCCTCCGCTCCCCCCTCTCCTCCACTCCCTCACCTGTCTCTCCTCCACTCCCTCACCTGTCCCTCCTCCGCTCCCTCACCTGTCCCTCCTCCGCTCCCCCCCTCTCCTGTCCTTCCTCCGCTCCCCCCTCTCCTGTCCCTCCTCCGCTCCCCCTCACCTGTCTCTCCTCCACTCCCTCACCTGTCCCTCCTCCACTCCCTCACCTGTCCCTCCTCCACTCCCTCACCTGTCCCTCCTCCACTCCCCCCTCTCCTGTCTCTCCTCCACTCCCTCACCTGTCTCTCCTCCACTCCCTCACCTGTCCCTCCTCCACTCCCTCTCCTGTCCCTCCTCCACTCCCTCTCCTGTCCCTCCTCTACTCCCTCTCCTGTCCCTCCTCCACTCCCTCCTCCGCTCCGCCCTCTCCTGTCCCTCCTCCGCTCCGCCCTCTCCTGTCCCTCCTCCGCTCCCCCCTCTCCTGTCCCTCCTCCACTCTCTCTCCTGTCCCTCCTCCGCTCCCTCTCCTGTCCCTCCTCCGCTCTCTCTACTGTCCCTCCTCCGCTCTCTCTCCTGTCCCTCCTCCGCTCTCTCTCCTGTCCCTCCTCCGCTCCCTCTCCTGCCCCTCCTCCACTCCCTCCTCCACTCTCTCTCCTGTCCCTCCTCCACTCCCTCTCCTGTCCCACCTCCACTCCCTCTCCTGTCCCTCCTCCACTCCCTCTCCTGTCCCTCCTCCACTCCCTCTCCTGTCCCTCCTCCACTCCCTCTCCTGTCCCTCCTCCACTCCCTCTCCTGTCCCTCCTCCACTCCCTCTCCTGTCCCTCCTCCACTCCCTCTCCTGTCCCTCCTCCACTCCCTCTCCTGTCCCTCCTCCACTCCCTCTCCTGTCCCTCCTCCACTCCCTCTCCTGTCCCTCCTCCACTCCCTCTCCTGTCCCTCCTCCACTCCCTCTCCTGTCCCTCCTCCACTCCCTCTCCTGTCCCTCCTCCACTCCCTCTCCTGTCACTCCTCCACTCTCTCTCCTGTCCCTCCTCCGCTCCCCCCTCTCCTGTCCCTCCTCCGCTTCCCCTTCTCCTGTCCCTCCTCCGCTCCCCCTTCTCCTGTCCCTCCTCCGCTCCCCCCTCTCCTCCACTCCCTCACCTGTCCCTCCTCCACTCCCCCCTCTGCTGTTCCTCCTCCTCCACTCCCCCCCCTTCTGCCCTACGCCACTCCCCCCTCTCCTGTCCCTCCTCCACTTCCCCCCTCTCCTGTCCCTCCTCCGCTCCCCCCCTCTCCTGTCCCTCCTCCGCTCCCCCCCTCTCCTGTCCCTCCTCCGCTCCCCCCCTCTCCTGTCCCTCCTCCGCTCCCTCTCCTGTCCCTCCTCCACTCTCTCTCCTGTCCCTCCTCCACTCTCTCTCCTGTCCCTCCTCCACGCTCTCACCTGTCCCTCCTCCACGCTCTCTCCTGTCCCTCCTCCACGCTCTCTCCTGTCCCTCCTCCGCTCCCCCCTCTCCTGTCCCTCCTCCGCTCCCCCCTCTCCTGTCCCTCCTCCGCACCCCCCTCTCCTGTCCCGCCTCCGCTCCCCCCTCTCCTCCACTCCCTCACCTGTCTCTCCTCCACTCCCTCACCTGTCCCTCCTCCGCTCCCCCCCTCTCCTGTCCTTCCTCCGCTCCCCCCCTCTCCTGTCCCTCCTCCGCTCCCCCCTCTCCTGTCTCTCCTCCACTCCCTCACCTGTCTCTCCTCCACTCCCTCACCTGTCCCTCCTCCACTCCCTCACCTGTCCCTCCTCCACTCACTCACCTGTCCCTCCTCCACTCCCTCACCTGTCCCTCCTCCACTCCCTCTCCTGTCCCTCCTCCACTCCCTCTCCTGTCCCTCCTCCACTCCCTCTCCTGTCCCTCCTCCACTCTCCCTCCTCCACTCTCTCTCCTGTCCCTCCTCCGCTCCCCCCTCTCCTGTCCCTCCTCCGCACCCCCCTCTCCTGTCCCGCCTCCGCTCCCCCCTCTCCTCCACTCCCTCACCTGTCTCTCCTCCGCTCCCTCACCTGTCCCTCCTCCGCTCCCCCCCTCTCCTGTCCTTCCTCCGCTCCCCCCTCTCCTGTCCCTCCTCCGCTCCCCCCTCTCCTGTCTCTCCTCCACTCCCTCACCTGTCTCTCCTCCACTCCCTCACCTGTCCCTCCTCCACTCACTCACCTGTCCCTCCTCCACTCACTCACCTGTCCCTCCTCCACTCCCTCTCCTGTCCCTCCTCCACTCCCTCTCCTGTCCCTCCTCCACTCTCCCTCCTCCACTCTCTCTCCTGTCCCTCCTCCGCTCCCCCCTCTCCTGTCCCTCCTCCGCTCCCCCCTCACCTGTCCCTCCTCCACTCCCACCTCTCCTCCACTCCCTCACCTGTCTCTCCTCCACTCCCTCATCTGTCCCTCCTCCACTCCCTCACCTGTCCCTCCTCCACTCCCTCACCTGTCCATCCTCCGCTCCCCCCTCTCCTGTCTCTCCTCCACTCCCTCACCTGTCCCTCCTCCACTCCCTCTCCTGTCCCTCCTCCACTCCCTCTCCTGTCCCTCCTCCACTCCCTCTCCTGTCCCTCCTCCACTCCCTCTCCTGTCCCTCCTCCACTCTCTCTCCTGTCCCTCCTCCGCTCCCCCCTCTCCTGTCCCTCCTCCGCTCCCCCCTCTCCTGTCCCTCCTCCGCTCCCCCCTCTCCTGTCCCTCCTCCGCTTCCCCTTCTCCTGTCCCTCCTCCGCTCCCCATTCTCCTGTCCCTCCTCCGCTCCCCACTCTCCTCCACTCCCTCACCTGTCCCTCCTCCACTCCCCCCTCTGCTGTTCCTCCTCCTCCACTCCCCCCGCCTTCTGCCCTACGCCACTCCCCCCTCTCCTGTCCCTCCTCCACTTCCCCCCTCTCCTGTCCCTCCTCCGCTCCCCCCCTCTCCTGTCCCTCCTCCGCTCCCCCCCTCTCCTGTCCCTCCTCCGCTCCCCCCCTCTCCTGTCCCTCCTCCGCTCCCTCTCCTGTCCCTCCTCCACTCTCTCTCCTGTCCCTCCTCCACTCTCTCTCCTGTCCCTCCTCCAAGCTCTCTCCTGTCCCTCCTCCACGCTCTCTCCTGTCCCTCCTCCGCTCCCCATTCTCCTGTCCCTCCTCCGCTCCCCCCTCTCCTCCACTCCCTCACCTGTCCCTCCTCCACTCCCCCCTCTGCTGTTCCTCCTCCTCCACTCCCCCCCCCTTCTGCCCTACGCCACTCCCCCCTCTCCTGTCCCTCCTCCACTTCCCCCCTCTCCTGTCCCTCCTCCGCTCCCCCCCTCTCCTGTCCCTCCTCCGCTCCCCCCCTCTCCTGTCCCTCCTCCGCTCCCCCCTCTCCTGTCCCTCCTCCGCTCCCCCCTCTCCTGTCCCTCCTCCGCACCCCCCTCTCCTGTCCCGCCTCCGCGCCCCCCTCTCCTCCACTCCCTCACCTGTCTCTCCTCCACTCCCTCACCTGTCCCTCCTCCGCTCCCCCCCTCTCCTGTCCTTCCTCCGCTCCCCCCTCTCCTGTCCCTCCTCCGCTCCCCCCTCTCCTGTCTCTCCTCCACTCCCTCACCTGTCTCTCCTCCACTCCCTCACCTGTCCCTCCTCCACTCACTCACCTGTCCCTCCTCCACTCCCTCACCTGTCCCTCCTCCACTCCCTCTCCTGTCCCTCCTCCACTCCCTCTCCTGTCCCTCCTCCACTCCCTCTCCTGTCCCTCCTCCACTCTCCCTCCTCCACTCTCTCTCCTGTCCCTCCTCCGCTCCCCCCTCTCCTGTCCCTCCTCCGCACCCCCCTCTCCTGTCCCGCCTCCGCTCCCC
Source organism: Heterodontus francisci (assembly GCF_036365525.1). Lineage (NCBI taxonomy): Eukaryota > Metazoa > Chordata > Chondrichthyes > Heterodontiformes > Heterodontidae > Heterodontus > Heterodontus francisci. Next base: position 14,228 of record NW_027141442.1, read on the forward strand.
CCTCTCCTCCACTCCCTCTCCTGTCCCTCCTCCACTCTCCCTCCTCCACTCTCTCTCCTGTCCCTCCTCCGCTCCCCCCTCTCCTGTCCTTCCTCCGCTCCCCCCTCTCCTGTCCCTCCTCCGCTCCCCCCTCTCCTGTCTCTCCTCCACTCCCTCACCTGTCTCTCCTCCACTCCCTCACCTGTCCCTCCTCCACTCACTCACCTGTCCCTCCTCCACTCCCTCTCCTGTCCCTCCTCCACTCCCTCTCCTGTCCCTCCTCCACTCTCCCTCCTCCACTCTCTCTCCTGTCCCTCCTCCGCTCCCCCCTCTCCTGTCCCTCCTCCGCTCCCCCCTCACCTGTCCCTCCTCCACTCCCCCCTCTCCTCCACTCCCTCACCTGTCTCTCCTCCACTCCCTCATCTGTCCCTCCTCCACTCCCTCTCCTGTCCCTCCTCCACTCCCTCACCTGTCCATCCTCCGCTCCCCCCTCTCCTGTCTCTCCTCCACTCCCTCACCTGTCCCTCCTCCACTCCCTCTCCTGTCCCTCCTCCACTCCCTCTCCTGTCCCTCCTCCACTCCCTCTCCTGTCCCTCCTCTACTCTCCCTCCTCCACTCCCTCCTCCACTCTCTCTCCTGTCCCTCCTCCGCTCCCCCCTCTCCTGTCCCTCCTCCGCTCCCCCCTCTCCTGTCCCTCCTCCGCTCCCTCACATGTCTCTCCTCCGCTCCCTCACATGTCCCTCCTCCGCTCCCTCTCCTGTCGCTCCTCCGCTCCCTCTCCTGTCCCTCCTCCGCTCCCTCTCCTGTCCCTCCTCCGCTCCCTCTACTGTCCCTCCTCCGCTCCCTCTACTGTCCCTCCTCCGCTCTCTCTCCTGTCCCTCCTGTCCCTCCTCTCCTGTCCCTCCTCCACTCCCTCCTCTCCTGTCCCTCCTCCACTGTCTCTCCTGTCCCTCCTCCACTCCCTCTCCTGTCCCTCCTCCACTCCCTCTCCTGTCCCTCATCCACTCCCTCTCCTGTCCCTCCTCCACTCCCTCTCCTGTCCCTCCTCCACTCCCTCTCCTGTCCCTCCTCCACTCCCTCTCCTGTCCCTCCTCCACTCCCTCTCCTGTCACTCCTCCACTCCCTCTCCTGTCACTCCTCCACTCTCTCTCCTGTCCCTCCTCCGCTCCCCCCTCTCCTGTCCCTCCTCCGCTCCCCCCTCTCCTGTCTCTCCTCCGCTCCCCCCTCTCCTCCACTCCCTCACCTGTCTCTCCTCCACTCCCTCACCTGTCCCTCCTCCACTCCCTCACCTGTCTCTCCTCCACTCCCTCACCTGTCCCTCCTCCACTCCCTCACCTGTCCCTCCTCCACTCCCTCACCTGTCCCTCCTCCGCTCCCTCACCTGTCCCTCCTCCGCTCCCTCACCTGTCCCTCCTGCGCTCCCTCACCTGTCCCTCCTCCGCTCCCCCCTCTCCTGTCTCTCCTCCACTCCCTCACCTGTCTCTCCTCCACTCCCTCACCTGTCCCTCCTCCACGCCCTCACCTGTCCCTCCTCCACGCCCTCCTCCACTCTCTCTCCTGTCCCTCCTCCGCTCCCCCCTCTCCTGTCCCTCCTCCGCTCCCCCCTCTCCTGTCCCTCCTCCACTCCCTCTCCTGTCCCTCCTCCACTCCCTCTCCTGTCCCTCCTCCACCCCCTCTCCTGTCCCTCCTCCACTCTCTCTCCTGTCCCTCCTCCACTCCCTCTCCTGTCCCTCCTCCACTCTCTCTCCTGTCCCTCCTCCGCTCCCCCCTCTCCTGTCCCTCCTCCGCTCCCCCCTCTCCTGTCCCTCCTCCGCTCCCCCCTCTCCTGTCCCTCCTCCGCTCCCCCCTCTCCTGTCCCTCCTCCGCTCCCCCCTCTCCTGTCCCTCCTCCGCTCCCCCCTCTCCTCCACTCCCTCACCTGTCTCTCCTCCACTCCCTCACCTGTCCCTCCTCCACTCCCTCACCTGTCTCTCCTCCACTCCCTCTCCTGTGCCTCCTCCGCTCCCCCCTCTCCTGTCCCTCCTCCGCTCCCCCCTCTCCTGTCCCTCCTCCGCTCCCCCCTCTCCTGTCCCTCCTCCGCTCCCCCCTCTCCTGTCCCTCCTCCGCTCCCTCACCTGTCCCTCCTCCACTCCCTCTCCTGTCCCTCCTCCACTCTCCCTCCTCCACTCCCTCCTCCACTCTCTCTCCTGTCCCTCCTCCGCTCCCCCCTCTCCTGTCCCTCGTCCGCTCCCTCACCTGTCTCTCCTCCGCTCCCTCTCCTGTCCCTCCTCCGCTCCCCCCTCTCCTGTCCCTCCTCCGCTCCCCCCACTCCTGTCCCTCCTCCGCTCCCCCCTCTCCTGTCCCTCCTCCGCTCCCCCCTCTCCTGTCCCTCCTCCGCTCCCCCCTCTCCTGTCTCTCCTCCACTCCCTCTCCTGTCCCTCCTCCACTCCCTCTCCTGTCCCTCCTCCACTCCCTCTCCTGTCTCTCCTCCACTCCCTCTCCTGTCTCTCCTCCACTCCCTCTCCTGTCTCTCCTCCACTCCCTCTCCTGTCTCTCCTCCACTCCCTCTCCTGTCCCTCCTCCACTCTCTCTCCTGTCCCTCCTCCGCACCCCCCTCTCCTGTCCCTCCTCCGCTCCCTCACCTGTTTCTCCTCCGCTCCCTCACCTGTCCCTCCTCCGCTCCCTCTCCTGTCCCTCTTCCGCTCCCTCTCCTGTTTCTCCTCCACTCCCTCCTCTCCTGTCCCTCCTCCACTCCCTCCTCCACTCTCTCTCCTGTCCCTCCTCCGCTCCCCCCTCTCCTGTCCCTCCTCCGCTGCCCCCTCACCTGTCCCTCCTCCGCTCCCCCCTCACCTCCACTCCCTCACCTGTCCCTCCTCCACTCCCTCACCTGTCCCTCCTCCACTCCCTCACCTGTCCCTCCTCCGCTCCCCCCTCTCCTGTCTCTCCTCCACTCCCTCACCTGTCCCTCCTCCACTGCCTCACCTGTCCCTCCTCCACTCTCTCTCCTGTCCCTCCTCCACTCTCTCTCCTGTCCCTCCTCCACTCTCCCTCCTCCACTCTCTCTCCTGTCCCTCCTCCGCTACCCCCTCTCCTGTCCCTCTTCCGCTCCCCCCTCTCCTGTCCCTCCTCCGCTCCCCCCTCTCCTGTCCCTCCTCCGCTCCCTCACGTCTCCTCCGCTCCCTCACCTGTCCCTCCTCCGCTCCCTCTCCTGTCCCTCCTCCGCTCCCTCTCCTGTCCCTCCTACGCTCTCTCTCCTGTCCCTCCTCCGCTCCCTCTCCTGTCCCTCCTCCGCTCCCACTCCTGTCCCTCCTCTCCTGTCCTTCCTCCACTCCCTCCTCTCCTGTCCCTCCTCCACTCTCTCTCCTGTCCCTCCTCCACTCCCTCTCCTGTCCCTCCTCCACTCCCTCTCCTGTCCCTCCTCCACTCCCTCTCCTGTCCCTCCTCCACTCCCTCTCCTGTCCCTCCTCCACTCCCTCTCCTGTCCCTCCTCCACTCCCTCTCCTGTCCCTCCTCCACTCCCTCTCCTGTCCCTCCTCCACTCCCTCCCCTGTCCCTCCTCCACTCCCTCCCCTGTCCCTCCTCCACTCCCTCCCCTGTCCCTCCTCCACTCCCTCTCCTGTCCCTCTCCTGTCCCTCCTCCACTCCCTCTCCTGTCCCTCCTCCACTACCTCTCCTGTCCCTCCTCCACTCTCTCTCCTGTCCCTCCTCCACTCTCTTTCCTGTCCCTCCTCCACTCTCTCTCCTGTCCCTCCTCCACTCCCTCTCCTGTCCCTCCTCCACTCCCTCTCCTGTCCCTCCTCCACTCCCTCTCCTATCCCTCCTCCACTCCCTCTCCTGTCCCTCCTCCACTCCCTCTCCTGTCCCTCCTACACTCTCTCTCCTGTCCCTCCTCCGCTCACCCCTCTCCTGTCCCTCCTCCGCTCCCCCCTCTCCTGTCCCTCCTCCGCTCCCCCCTCTCCTGTCCCTCCTCCGCTCCCCCCTCTCCTCCGCTCCCTCACCTGTCCCTCCTCCACTCCCTCTCCTGTCCCTCCTCCACTCTCCCTCCTCCACTCCCTCCTCCACTCTCTCTCCTGTCCCTCCTCCGCTCCCCCCTCTCCTGTCCCTCGTCCGCTCCCTCACCTGTCTCTCCTCCGCTCCCTCTCCTGTCCCTCCTCCGCTCCCCCCTCTCCTGTCCCTCCTCCGCTCCCCCCACTCCTGTCCCTCCTCCGCTCCCCCCTCTCCTGTCCCTCCTCCGCTCCCCCCTCTCCTGTCCCTCCTCCGCTCCCCCCTCTCCTGTCTCTCCTCCACTCCCTCTCCTGTCCCTCCTCCACTCCCTCTCCTGTCCCTCCTCCACTCCCTCTCCTGTCTCTCCTCCACTCCCTCTCCTGTCTCTCCTCCACTCCCTCTCCTGTCTCTCCTCCACTCCCTCTCCTGTCTCTCCTCCACTCCCTCTCCTGTCCCTCCTCCACTCTCTCTCCTGTCCCTCCTCCGCACCCCCCTCTCCTGTCCCTCCTCCGCTCCCTCACCTGTTTCTCCTCCGCTCCCTCACCTGTCCCTCCTCCGCTCCCTCTCCTGTCCCTCTTCCGCTCCCTCTCCTGTTTCTCCTCCACTCCCTCCTCTCCTGTCCCTCCTCCACTCCCTCCTCCACTCTCTCTCCTGTCCCTCCTCCGCTCCCCCCTCTCCTGTCCCTCCTCCGCTGCCCCCTCACCTGTCCCTCCTCCGCTCCCCCCTCACCTCCACTCCCTCACCTGTCCCTCCTCCACTCCCTCACCTGTCCCTCCTCCACTCCCTCACCTGTCCCTCCTCCGCTCCCCCCTCTCCTGTCTCTCCTCCACTCCCTCACCTGTCCCTCCTCCACTGCCTCACCTGTCCCTCCTCCACTCTCTCTCCTGTCCCTCCTCCACTCTCTCTCCTGTCCCTCCTCCACTCTCCCTCCTCCACTCTCTCTCCTGTCCCTCCTCCGCTACCCCCTCTCCTGTCCCTCTTCCGCTCCCCCCTCTCCTGTCCCTCCTCCGCTCCCCCCTCTCCTGTCCCTCCTCCGCTCCCTCACGTCTCCTCCGCTCCCTCACCTGTCCCTCCTCCGCTCCCTCTCCTGTCCCTCCTCCGCTCCCTCTCCTGTCCCTCCTACGCTCTCTCTCCTGTCCCTCCTCCGCTCCCTCTCCTGTCCCTCCTCCGCTCCCACTCCTGTCCCTCCTCTCCTGTCCCTCCTCCACTCCCTCCTCTCCTGTCCCTCCTCCACTCTCTCTCCTGTCCCTCCTCCACTCCCTCTCCTGTCCCTCCTCCACTCCCTCTCCTGTCCCTCCTCCACTCCCTCTCCTGTCCCTCCTCCACTCCCTCTCCTGTCCCTCCTCCACTCCCTCTCCTGTCCCTCCTCCACTCCCTCTCCTGTCCCTCCTCCACTCCCTCTCCTGTCCCTCCTCCACTCCCTCTCCTGTCCCTCCTCCACTCCCTCCCCTGTCCCTCCTCCACTCCCTCCCCTGTCCCTCCTCCACTCCCTCCCCTGTCCCTCCTCCACTCCCTCTCCTGTCCCTCTCCTGTCCCTCCTCCACTCCCTCTCCTGTCCCTCCTCCACTACCTCTCCTGTCCCTCCTCCACTCTCTCTCCTGTCCCTCCTCCACTCTCTTTCCTGTCCCTCCTCCACTCTCTCTCCTGTCCCTCCTCCACTCCCTCTCCTGTCCCTCCTCCACTCCCTCTCCTGTCCCTCCTCCACTCCCTCTCCTATCCCTCCTCCACTCCCTCTCCTGTCCCTCCTCCACTCCCTCTCCTGTCCCTCCTACACTCTCTCTCCTGTCCCTCCTCCGCTCACCCCTCTCCTGTCCCTCCTCCGCTCCCCCCTCTCCTGTCCCTCCTCCGCTCCCCCCTCTCCTGTCCCTCCTCCGCTCCCCCCTCTCCTCCACTCCCTCACCTGTCCCTCCCCCACTCCCTCACCTGTCCCTCCTCCACTCCCTCACCTGTCTCTCCTCCACTCCCTCACCTGTCTCTCCTCCACTCCCTCACCTGTCCCTCCTCCACTCCCTCACCTGTCCCTCCTCCACTCCCTCACCTGTCCCTCCTCCGCTCCCCCCTCTCCTGTCTCTCCTCCACTCCCTCACCTGTCTCTCCTCCACTCCCTCACCTGTCCCTCCTCCACTCCCTCACCTGTCCCTCCTCCACTCCCTCACCTGTCCCTCCTCCACTCCCTCACCTGTCCCTCCTCCACTCCCTCTCCTGTCCCTCCTCCACTCCCTCTCCTGTCCCTCCTCCACTCCTGTCTCTCCTCCACCCCCTCCTCTCCTGTCTCTCCTCCACTCCCTCCTCTCCTGTCCCTCCTCCACTCTCTCTCCTGTCCCTCCTCCACTCCCTCTCCTGTCCCTCCTCCACTCCCTCTCCTGTCCCTCCTCCACTCCCTCTCCTGTCCCTCCTCCACTCCCTCTCCTGTCCCTCCTCCACTCTCTCTCCTGTCCCTCCTCCACTCTCTCTCCTGTCCCTCCTCCACTCTCTCTCCTGTCCCTCCTCCACTCCCCCCTCCTGTCCCACCTCCACTCCATCACCTGTCCCTCCTCCGCTCCCCCCTCTCCTGTCTCTCCTCCACTCCCTCACCTGTCTCTCCTCCACTCCCTCACCTGTCCCTCCTCCACGCCCTCACCTGTCCCTTCTCCACGCCCTCCTCCACTCTCTCTCCTGTCCCTCCTCCGCTCCCCCCTCTCCTGTCCCTCCTCCGCTCCCCCCTCTCCTGTCCCTCCTCCGCTCCCCCCTCTCCTGTCCCTCCTCCACTCCCTCTCCTGTCCCTCCTCCACTCTCCCTCCTCCACTCTCTCTCCTGTCCCTCCTCCGCTCCCCCCTCTCCTGTCCCTCGTCCGCTCCCTCACCTGTCTCTCCTCCGCTCCCTCACCTGTCCCTCCTCCGCTCCCCCCTCTCCTGTCCCTCCTCCGCTCCCCACTCTCCTGTCCCTCCTCCGCTCCCCCCTCTCCTGTCCCTCCTCCGCTCCCCCCTCTCCTGTCCCTCCTCCACTCCCTCACCTGTCTCTCCTCCACTCCTTCTCCTGTCTCTCCTCCACTCCCTCTCCTGTCCCTCCTCCACTCTCTCTCCTGTCCCTCCTCCGCTCCCCCCTCTCCTGTCCCTCCTCCGCTCCCTCACCTGTTTCTCCTCCGCTCCCTCACCTGTCCCTCCTCCGCTCCCTCTCCTGTCCCTCCTCCGCTCCCTCTCCTGTTTCTCCTCCACTCCCTCCTCTCCTGTCCCTCCTCCACTCCCTCCTCTCCTGTCCCTCCTCCACGCCCTCACCTGTCCCTTCTCCACGCCCTCCTCCACTCTCTCTCCTGTCCCTCCTCCGCTCCCCCCTCTCCTGTCCCTCCTCCGCTCCCCCCTCTCCTGTCCCTCCTCCGCTCCCCCCTCTCCTGTCCCTCCTCCACTCCCTCTCCTGTCCCTCCTCCACTCTCCCTCCTCCACTCTCTCTCCTGTCCCTCCTCCGCTCCCCCCTCTCCTGTCCCTCCTCCGCTCCCCCCTCTCCTGTCCCTCCTCCACTCCCTCTCCTGTCCCTCTCCTGTCCCTCCTCCACTCCCTCTCCTGTCCCTCCTCCACTCCCTCTCCTGTCCCTCCTCCACCCCCTCTCCTGTCCCTCCTCCACTCTCTCTCCTGTCCCTCCTCCACTCCCTCTCCTGTCCCTCCTCCACTCTCTCTCCTGTCCCTCCTCCGCTCCCCCCTCTCCTGTCCCTCCTCCGCTCCCCCCTCTCCTGTCCCTCCTCCGCTCCCCCCTCTCCTGTCCCTCCTCCGCTCCCCCCTCTCCTCCACTCCCTCACCTGTCTCTCCTCCACTCCCTCACCTGTCCCTCCTCCACTCCCTCACCTGTCTCTCCTCCACTCCCTCACCTGTCCCTCCTCCGCTCCCTCACCTGTCCCTCCTCCGCTCCCCCCTCTCCTGTCTCTCCTCCGCTCCCTCACCTGTCCCTCCTCCACGCCCTCACCTGTCCCTCCTCCACGCCCTCCTCCACTCTCTCTCCTGTCCCTCCTCCGCTCCCCCCCTCTCCTGTCCCTCCTCCGCTCCCCCCTCTCCTGTCCCTCCTCCGCTCCCCCCTCTCCTGTCCCTCCTCCGCTCCCCCCTCTCCTGTCCCTCCTCCACTCCCTCTCCTGTCCCTCCTCCACTCTCCCTCCTCCACTCCCTCCTCCACTCTCTCTCCTGTCCCTCCTCCGCTCCCCCCTCTCCTGTCCCTCGTCCGCTCCCTCACCTGTCTCTCCTCCGCTCCCTCTCCTGTCCCTCCTCCGCTCCCCCCTCTCCTGTCCCTCCTCCGCTCCCCCCACTCCTGTCCCTCCTCCGCTCCCCCCTCTCCTGTCCCTCCTCCGCTCCCCCCTCTCCTGTCCCTCCTCCGCTCCCCCCTCTCCTGTCCCTCCTCCGCTCCCCCCTCTCCTGTCTCTCCTCCACTCCCTCACCTGTCTCTCCTCCACTCCCTCTCCTGTCTCTCCTCCACTCCCTCTCCTGTCTCTCCTCCACTCCCTCTCCTGTCCCTCCTCCACTCTCTCTCCTGTCCCTCCTCCGCTCCCCCCTCTCCTGTCCCTCCTCCGCTCCCTCACCTGTTTCTCCTCCGCTCCCTCACCTGTCCCTCCTCCGCTCCCTCTCCTGTCCCTCTTCCGCTCCCTCCTCTCCTGTCCCTCCTCCACTCCCTCCTCCACTCTCTCTCCTGTCCCTCCTCCGCTCCCCCCTCTCCTGTCCCTCCTCCGCTGCCCCCTCACCTGTCCCTCCTCCGCTCCCCCCTCACCTCCACTCCCTCACCTGTCCCTCCTCCACTCCCTCACCTGTCCCTCCTCCACTCCCTCACCTGTCCCTCCTCCGCTCCCCCCTCTCCTGTCTCTCCTCCACTCCCTCACCTGTCCCTCCTCCACTCCCTCACCTGTCCCTCCTCCACTCTCTCTCCTGTCCCTCCTCCACTCTCTCTCCTGTCCCTCCTCCACTCTCCCTCCTCCACTCTCTCTCCTGTCCCTCCTCCGCTACCCCCTCTCCTGTCCCTCTTCCGCTCCCCCCTCTCCTGTCCCTCCTCCGCTCCCCCCTCTCCTGTCCCTCCTCCGCTCCCTCACGTCTCCTCCGCTCCCTCACCTGTCCCTCCTCCGCTCCCTCTCCTGTCCCTCCTCCGCTCCCTCTCCTGTCCCTCCTACGCTCTCTCTCCTGTCCCTCCTCCGCTCCCTCTCCTGTCCCTCCTCCGCTCCCACTCCTGTCCCTCCTCTCCTGTCCCTCCTCCACTCCCTCCTCTCCTGTCCCTCCTCCACTCTCTCTCCTGTCCCTCCTTCACTCCCTCTCCTGTCCCTCCTCCACTCCCTCTCCTGTCCCTCCTCCACTCCCTCTCCTGTCCCTCCTCCACTCCCTCTCCTGTCCCTCCTCCACTCCCTCTCCTGTCCCTCCTCCACTCCCTCCCCTGTCCCTCCTCCACTCCCTCCCCTGTCCCTCCTCCACTCCCTCCCCTGTCCCTCCTCCACTCCCTCTCCTGTCCCTCCTCCACTCCCTCTCCTGTCCCTCCTCCACTCTCTCTCCTGTCCCTCCTCCACTCTCTCTCCTGTCCCTCCTCCACTCTCTCTCCTGTCCCTCCTCCACTCCCTCTCCTGTCCCTCCTCCACTCCCTCTCCTGTCCCTCCTCCACTCCCTCTCCTATCCCTCCTCCACTCCCTCTCCTGTCCCTCCTCCACTCCCTCTCCTGTCCCTCCTACACTCTCTCTCCTGTCCCTCCTCCGCTCACCCCTCTCCTGTCCCTCCTCCGCTCCCCCCTCTCCTGTCCCTCCTCCGCTCCCCCCTCTCCTGTCCCTCCTCCGCTCCCCCCTCTCCTCCACTCCCTCACCTGTCCCTCCCCCACTCCCTCACCTGTCCCTCCTCCACTCCCTCACCTGTCTCTCCTCCACTCCCTCACCTGTCCCTCCTCCACTCCCTCACCTGTCCCTCCTCCACTCCCTCACCTGTCCCTCCTCCGCTCCCCCCTCTCCTGTCTCTCCTCCACTCCCTCACCTGTCTCTCCTCCACTCCCTCACCTGTCCCTCCTCCACTCCCTCACCTGTCCCTCCTCCACTCCCTCACCTGTCCCTCCTCCACTCCCTCTCCTGTCCCTCCTCCACTCCCTCTCCTGTCCCTCCTCCACTCCTGTCTCTCCTCCACCCCCTCCTCTCCTGTCTCTCCTCCACTCCCTCCTCTCCTGTCCCTCCTCCACTCTCTCTCCTGTCCCTCCTCCACTCCCTCTCCTGTCCCTCCTCCACTCCCTCTCCTGTCCCTCCTCCACTCCCTCTCCTGTCCCTCCTCCACTCCCTCTCCTGTCCCTCCTCCACTCTCTCTCCTGTCCCTCCTCCACTCTCTCTCCTGTCCCTCCTCCACTCTCTCTCCTGTCCCTCCTCCACTCCCCCCTCCTGTCCCACCTCCACTCCATCACCTGTCCCTCCTCCGCTCCCCCCTCTCCTGTCTCTCCTCCACTCCCTCACCTGTCTCTCCTCCACTCCCTCACCTGTCCCTCCTCCACGCCCTCACCTGTCCCTTCTCCACGCCCTCCTCCACTCTCTCTCCTGTCCCTCCTCCGCTCCCCCCTCTCCTGTCCCTCCTCCGCTCCCCCCTCTCCTGTCCCTCCTCCGCTCCCCCCTCTCCTGTCCCTCCTCCACTCCCTCTCCTGTCCCTCCTCCACTCTCCCTCCTCCACTCTCTCTCCTGTCCCTCCTCCGCTCCCCCCTCTCCTGTCCCTCGTCCGCTCCCTCACCTGTCTCTCCTCCGCTCCCTCACCTGTCCCTCCTCCGCTCCCCCCTCTCCTGTCCCTCCTCCGCTCCCCACTCTCCTGTCCCTCCTCCGCTCCCCCCTCTCCTGTCCCTCCTCCGCTCCCCCCTCTCCTGTCTCTCCTCCACTCCCTCACCTGTCTCTCCTCCACTCCTTCTCCTGTCTCTCCTCCACTCCCTCTCCTGTCCCTCCTCCACTCTCTCTCCTGTCCCTCCTCCGCTCCCCCCTCTCCTGTCCCTCCTCCGCTCCCTCACCTGTTTCTCCTCCGCTCCCTCACCTGTCCCTCCTCCGCTCCCTCTCCTGTCCCTCCTCCGCTCCCTCTCCTGTTTCTCCTCCACTCCCTCCTCTCCTGTCCCTCCTCCACTCCCTCCTCTCCTGTCCCTCCTCCACTCCCTCCTCCACTCTCTCTCCTGTCCCTCCTCCGCTCCCCCCTCTCCTGTCCCTCCTCCGCTGCCCCCTCACCTGTCCCTCCTCCGCTCCCCCCTCACCTCCACTCCCACACCTGTCCCTCCTCCACTCCCTCACCTGTCCCTCCTCCACTCTCTCTCCTGTCCCTCCTCCACTCTCCCTCCTCCACTCTCTCTCCTGTCCCTCCTCCGCTCCCCCCTCTCCTGTCCCTCTTCCGCTCCCCCCTCTCCTGTCCCTCCTCCGCTCCCCCCTCTCCTGTCCCTCCTCCGCTCCCTCACGTCTCCTCCGCTCCCTCACCTGTCCCTCCTCCGCTCCCTCTCCTGTCCCTCCTCCGCTCCCTCTCCTGTCCCTCCTCCGCTCTCTCTCCTGTCCCTCCTCCGCTCCCTCTCCTGTCCCTCCTCCGCTCCCTCTCCTGTCCCTCCTCTCCTGTCCCTCCTCCACTCCCTCCTCTCCTGTCCCTCCTCCACTCCCTCTCCTGTCCCTCCTCCACTCCCTCTCCTGTCCCTCCTCCACTCCCTCTCCTGTCCCTCCTCCACTCCCTCCCCTGTCCCTCCTCCACTCCCTCCCCTGTCCCTCCTCCACTCCCTCCCCTGTCCCTCCTCCACTCCCTCCCCTGTCCCTCCTCCACTCCCTCCCCTGTCCCTCCTCCACTCCCTCTCCTGTCCCTCCTCCACTCCCTCTCCAGTCCCTCCTCCACTCCCTCTCCTGTCCCTCCTCCACTCTCTCTCCTGTCCCTCCTCCACTCTCTCTCCTGTCCCTCCTCCACTCCCTCTCCTGTCCCTCCTCCACTCCCTCTCCTGTTCCTCCTCCACTCCCTCTGCTGTCCCTCCTCCACTCCCTCTCCTGTCCCTCCTCCACTCCCTCTCCTGTCCCTCCTACACTCTCTCTCCTGTCCCTCCTCCGCTCACCCCTCTCCTGTCCCTCCTCCGCTCCCCCCTCTCCTGTCCCTCCTCCGCTCCCCCCTCTCCTGTCCCTCCTCCGCTCCCCCCTCTCCTCCACTCCCTCACCTGTCCCTCCTCCACTCCCTCACCTGTCCCTCCTCCACTCCCTCACCTGTCCCTCCTCCACTCCCTCACCTGTCTCTCCTCCACTCCCTCACCTGTCTCTCCTCCACTCCCTCACCTGTCTCTCCTCCACTCCCTCACCTGTCCCTCCTCCACTCCCTCACCTGTCCCTCCTCCACTCCCTCACCTGTCCCTCCTCCGCTCCCCCCTCTCCTGTCTCTCCTCCACTCCCTCACCTGTCTCTCCTCCACTCCCTCACCTGTCCCTCCTCCACTCCCTCACCTGTCCCTCCTCCACTCCCTCTCCTGTCCCTCCTCCACTCCCTCTCCTGTCCCTCCTCCACTCCCTCTCCTGTCCCTCCTCCACTCCTGTCTCTCCTGTCCCTCCTCCACTCCTGTCTCTCCTCCACTCCCTCCTCTCCTGTCCCTCCTCCACTCTCTCTCCTGTCCCTCCTCCACTCCCTCTCCTGTCCCTCCTCCACTCCCTCTCCTGTCCCTCCTCCACTCCCTCTCCTGTCCCTCCTCCACTCTCTCTCCTGTCCCTCCTCCACTCTCTCTCCTGTCCCTCCTCCACTCTCTCTCCTGTCCCTCCTCCACTCCCCCCTCCTGTCCCTCCTCCACTCCATCACCTGTCCCTCCTCCGCTCCCCCCTCTCCTGTCTCTCCTCCACTCCCTCACCTGTCTCTCCTCCACTCCCTCACCTGTCCCTCCTCCACTCCCTCTCCTGTCCCTCCTCCACTCCCTCTCCTGTCCCTCCTCCACTCCCTCTCCTGTCCCTCCTCCACTCCCACTCCTGTCCCTCCTCCACTCCCTCTCCTGTCCCTCCTCCACTCCCTCTCCTGTCCCTCCTCCACTCCCTCTCCTGTCCCTCCTCCACTCCCTCTCCTGTCCCTCCTCCACTCCCTCTCCTGTCCCTCCTCCACTCTCTCTCCTGTCCCTCCTCCACTCTCTCTCCTGTCCCTCCTCCACTCTCTCTCCTGTCCCTCCTCCACTCCCTCTCCTGTCCCTCCTCCACTCCCTCTCCTGTCCCTCCTCCACTCCCTCTCCTGTCCCTCCTCCACTCCCTCTCCTGTCCCTCCTCCACTCCCTCTCCTGTCCCTCCTCCACTCCCTCTCCTGTCCCTCCTCCACTCCCTCTCCTGTCCATCCTCCACTCCCTCACCTGTCCCTCCTCCACTCCCTCACCTGTCCCTCCTCCACTCCCTCACCTGTCCCTCCTCCACTCCCTCTCCTGTCCCTCCTCCACTCCCTCTCCTGTCCCTCCTCCACTCCCTCTCCTGTCCCTCCTCCACTCTCTCTCCTGTCCCTCCTCCACTCTCTCTCCTGTCCCTCCTCCACTCCCTCTCCTGTCCCTCCTCCACTCTCTCTCCTGTCCCTCCTCCACTCCCCCCTCCTGTCCCTCCTCCACTCCCTCACCTGTCCCTCCTCCGCTCCCCCCTCTCCTGTCTCTCCTCCACTCCCTCACCTGTCTCTCCTCCACTCCCTCACCTGTCCCTCCTCCACTCCCTCACCTGTCCCTCCTCCACTCCCTCTCCTGTCCCTCCTCCACTCCCTCTCCTGTCCCTCCTCCACTCCTGTCTCTCCTCCACCCCCTCCTCTCCTGTCTCTCCTCCACTCCCTCCTCTCCTGTCCCTCCTCCACTCTCTCTCCTGTCCCTCCTCCACTCCCTCTCCTGTCCCTCCTCCACTCCCTCTCCTGTCCCTCCTCCACTCCCTCTCCTGTCCCTCCTCCACTCTCTCTCCTGTCCCTCCTCCACTCCCCCCTCCTGTCCCTCCTCCACTCCATCACCTGTCCCTCCTCCACTCCATCACCTGTCCCTCCTCCGCTCCCCCCTCTCCTGTCTCTCCTCCACTCCCTCACCTGTCTCTCCTCCACTCCCTCACCTGTCCCTCCTCCACTCCCTCTCCTGTCCCTCCTCCACTCCCTCTCCTGTCCCTCCTCCACTCCCACTCCTGTCCCTCCTCCACTCCCTCTCCTGTCCCTCCTCCACTCTCTCTCCTGTCCCTCCTCCACTCCCTCTCCTGTCCCTCCTCCACTCCCTCTCCTGTCCCTCCTCCACTCCCTCTCCTGTCCCTCCTCCACTCCCTCTCCTGTCCCTCCTCCACTCTCTCTCCTGTCCCTCCTCCACTCTCTCTCCTGTCCCTCCTCCACTCTCTCCCCTGTCCCTCCTCCACTCCCTCTCCTGTCCCTCCTCCACTCCCTCTCCTGTCCCTCCTCCACTCCCTCTCCTGTCCCTCCTCCACTCCCTCTCCTGTCCCTCCTCCACTCCCTCTCCTGTCCCTCCTCCACTCCCTCTCCTGTCCCTCCTCCACTCCCTCACCTGTCCCTCCTCCACTCCCTCACCTGTCCCTCCTCCACTCCCTCACCTGTCCCTCCTCCACTCCCTCTCCTGTCCCTCCTCCACTCCCTCTCCTGTCCCTCCTCCACTCCCTCTCCTGTCCCTCCTCCACTCTCTCTCCTGTCCCTCCTCCACTCTCTCTCCTGTCCCTCCTCCACTCCCTCTCCTGTCCCTCCTCTCCTGTCCCTCCTCCACTCCCTCACCTGTCCCTCCTCCACTCCCTCTCCTGTCCCTCCTCCACTCCCTCCTCTCCTGTCTCTCCTCCACTCTCTCTCCTGTCCCTCCTCCACTCTCTCTCCTGTCCCTCCTCCACTCTCTCTCCTGTCCCTCCTCCACTCCCTCTCCTGTCCCTCCTCCACTCTCTCTCCTGTCCCTCCTCCACTCTCTCTCCTGTCCCTCCTCCACTCTCTCTCCTGTCCCTCCTCCACTCCCTCTCCTGTCCCTCCTCCACTCTCTCTCCTGTCCCTCCTCCACTCTCTCTCCTGTCCATCCTCCACTCCCTCTCCTGTCCCTCCTCCACTCGCTCTCCTGTCCCTCCTCCACTCCCCCTCCTGTCCATCCTCCACTCCCTCTCCTGTCCCTCCTCCACTCTCTCTCCTGTCCCTCCTCCACTCCCTCTCCTGTCCCTCCTCCACTCTCTCTCCTGTCCCTCCTCCACTCTCTCTCCTGTCCATCCTCCACTCCCTCTCCTGTCCCTCCTCCACTCTCTCTCCTGTCCATCCTCCACTCCCTCTCCTGTCTCTCCTCCACTCTCTCTCCTGTCCATCCTCCACTCCCTCTCCTGTCCCTCCTCCACTCCCCCCTCCTGTCCCTCCTCCACTCCCTCACCAGTCCCTCCTCCGCTCCCCCCTCTGTTGTCTCTCCTCCACTCCCTCTCCTGTCTCTCCTCCACTCCCTCACCTGTCCCTCCTCCACTCCCTCACCTGTCCCTCCTCCACTCCCTCTCCTGTCCCTCCTCCACTCCCTCACCTGTCCCTCCTCCACTCCCTCACCTGTCCCTCCTCCACTCCCTCTCCTGTCCCTCCTCCACTCCCTCTCCTGTCTCTCCTCCACTCCCTCTCCTGTCTCTCCTCCACTCCCTCACCTGTCCCTCCTCCACTCCCTCACCTGTCCCTCCTCCACTCCCTCACCTGTCCCTCCTCCACTCCCTCACCTGTCCCTCCTCCACTCCCTCACCTGTCCCTCCTCCACTCCCTCTCCTGTCCCTGCTCCACTCCCTCTCCTGTCCCTCCTCCACTCCCTCTCCTGTCCCTGCTCCACTCTCTCTCCTGTCCCTCCTCCACTCTCTCTCCTGTCCCTCCTCCACTCTCTCTCCTGTCCCTCCTCCACTCTCTCTCCTGTCTCTCCTCCACTCTCTCTCCTGTCCCTCCTCCACTCCCTCTCCTGTCCCTCCTCCACTCCCTCACCTGTCCCTCCTCCACTCCCTCACCTGTCCCTCCTCCACTCCCTCTCCTGTCCCTCCTCCACTCCCTCTCCTGTCCCTCCTCCACTCCCTCTCCTGTCCCTCCTCCACTCCCTCCTCTCCTGTCTCTCCTCCACTCTCTCTCCTGTCCCTCCTCCACTCTCTCTCCTGTCCCTCCTCCACTCTCTCTCCTGTCCCTCCTCCACTCCCTCTCCTGTCCCTCCTCCACTCTCTCTCCTGTCCGTCCTCCACTCTCTCTCCTGTCCCTCCTCCACTCTCTCTCCTGTCCCTCCTCCACTCTCTCTCCTGTCCCTCCTCCACTCTCTCTCCTGTCCCTCCTCCACTCTCTCTCCTGTCCATCCTCCACTCCCTCTCCTGTCCCTCCTCCACTCGCTCTCCTGTCCCTCCTCCACTCCCCCCTCCTGTCCATCCTCCACTCCCTCTCCTGTCCCTCCTCCACTCTCTCTCCTGTCCCTCCTCTCCTGTCTCTCCTCCACTCTCTCTCCTGTCCATCCTCCACTCCCTCTCCTGTCCCTCCTCCACTCCCCCCTCCTGTCCCTCCTCCACTCCCTCACCAGTCCCTCCTCCGCTCCCCCCTCTGTTGTCTCTCCTCCACTCCCTCTCCTGTCTCTCCTCCACTCCCTCACCTGTCCCTCCTCCACTCCCTCACCTGTCCCTCCTCCACTCCCTCACCTGTCCCTCCTCCACTCCCTCACCTGTCCCTCCTCCACTCCCTCTCCTGTCCCTGCTCCACTCCCTCTCCTGTCCCTCCTCCACTCCCTCTCCTGTCCCTGCTCCACTCTCTCTCCTGTCCCTCCTCCACTCTCTCTCCTGTCCCTCCTCCACTCTCTCTCCTGTCTCTCCTCCACTCTCTCTCCTGTCCCTCCTCCACTCCCTCTCCTGTCCCTCCTCCACTCCCTCACCTGTCCCTCCTCCACTCCCTCACCTGTCCCTCCTCCACTCCCTCTCCTGTCCCTCCTCCACTCCCTCTCCTGTCCCTCCTCCACTCCCTCTCCTGTCCCTCCTCCACTCCCTCTCCTGTCCCTCCTCCACTCCCTCTCCTGTCACTCCTCCACTCCCTCACCTGTCCCTCCTCCACTCCCTCACCTGTCCCTCCTCCACTCCCTCTCCTGTCCATCCTCCACTCCCTCTCCTGTCCCTCCTCCACTCCCTCTCCTGTCCCTCCTCCACTCCCTCTCCTGTCACTCCTCCACTCCCTCACCTGTCCCTCCTCCACTCCCTCACCTGTCCCTCCTCCACTCCCTCTCCTGTCCCTCCTCCACTCCCTCTCCTGTCACTCCTCCACTCCCTCTCCTGTCCATCCTCCACTCCCTCTCCTGTCCATCCTCCACTCCCTCTCCTGTCTCTCCTCCACTCTCTCTCCTGTCCCTCCTCCACTCCCTCTCCTGTCCCTCCTCCACTCTCTCTCCTGTCCCTCCTCCACTCTCTCTCCTGTCACTCCTCCACTCCCTCACCTGTCCCTCCTCCACTCCCTCTCCTGTCCCTCCTCCACTCCCTCTCCTGTCCCTCCTCCACTCCCTCTCCTGTCCCTCCTCCACTCCCTCTCCTGTCACTCCTCCACTCCCTCTCCTGTCCATCCTCCACTCCCTCTCCTGTCCCTCCTCCACTCTCTCTCCTGTCCCTCCTCCACTCTCTCTCCTGTCACTCCTCCACTCCCTCACCTGTCCCTCCTCCACTCCCTCTCCTGTCCCTCCTCCACTCCCTCTCCTGTCCCTCCTCCACTCCCTCTCCTGTCACTCCTCCACTCCCTCTCCTGTCCCTCCTCCACTCCCTCTCCTGTCCCTCCTCCACTCCCTCTCCTGTCCCTCCTCCACTCCCTCTCCTGTCCCTCCTCCACTCTCTCTCCTGTCCCTCCTCCACTCCCTCACCTGTCCCTCCTCCACTCCCTCTCCTGTCCCTCCTCCACTCCCTCTCCTGTCCCTCCTCCACTCCCTCTCCTGTCCCTCCTCCACTCCCTCTCCTGTCCCTCCTCCACTCCCTCTCCTGTCTCTCCTCCACTCTCTCTCCTGTCCCTCCTCCACTCTCTCTCCTGTCTCTCCTCCACTCTCTCTCCTGTCCCTCCACCACTCCCTCTCCTGTCCCTCCTCCACTCTCTCTCCTGTCCCTCCTCCACTCTCTCTCCTGTCACTCCTCCACTCCCTCACCTGTCCCTCCTCCACTCCCTCTCCTGTCCCTCCTCCACTCCCTCTCCTGTCCCTCCTCCACTCCCTCTCCTGTCCCTCCTCCACTCCCTCTCCTGTCCCTCCTCCACTCCCTCTCCTGTCACTCCTCCACTCCCTCACCTGTCCCTCCTCCACTCCCTCTCCTGTCCCTCCTCCACTCCCTCTCCTGTCCCTCCTCCACTCCCTCTCCTGTCCCTCCTCCACTCCCTCTCCTGTCACTCCTCCACTCCCTCACCTGTCCCTCCTCCACTCCCTCACCTGTCCCTCCTCCACTCCCTCTCCTGTCCATCCTCCACTCCCTCTCCTGTCCCTCCTCCACTCCCTCTCCTGTCCCTCCTCCACTCCCTCTCCTGTCCCTCCTCCACTCCCTCTCCTGTCACTCCTCCACTCCCTCTCCTGTCCCTCCTCCACTCCCTCTCCTGTCCCTCCTCCACTCCCTCTCCTGTCCATCCTCCACTCCCTCTCCTGTCCCTCCTCTCCTGTCCCTCCTCCACTCTCTCTCCTGTCCCTCCTCCACTCTCTCTCCTGTCCCTCCTCCACTCTCTCTCCTGTCCCTCCTCCACTCCCTCTCCTGTCCCTGCTCCACTCCCTCTCCTGTCCCTCCTCCACTCCCTCTCCTGTCTCTCCTCCACTCCCTCTCCTGTCCCTCCTCCACTCTCTCTCCTGTCCCTCCTCCACTCTCTCTCCTGTCCCTCCTCCACTCTCTCTCCTGTCCCTCCTCCACTCCCTCTCCTGTCCCTCCTCCACTCCCTCTCCTGTCCCTCCTCCACTCCCTCACCTGTCCCTCCTCCACTCCCTCTCCTGTCCCTCCTCCACTCCCTCTCCTGTCACTCCTCCACTCCCTCTCCTGTCCCTCCTCCACTCCCTCTCCTGTCCCTCCTCCACTCCCTCTCCTGTCCGTCCTCCACTCCCTCTCCTGTCCCTCCTCCACTCCCTCTCCTGTCCCTCCTCCGCTCCCCCCTCTCCTGTCCCTCCTCCACTCCCTCTCCTGTCCCTCCTCCACTCCCTCTCCTGTCCCTCCTCCACTCCCTCTCCTGTCCCTCCTCTCCTGTCCCTCCTCCACTCCCTCTCCTGTCCCTCCTCCGCTTTCTCTCCTGTCCCTCCTCCACTCTCTCTCCTGTCCCTCCTCCACTCCCTCTCCTGTCCCTCCTCCACTCCCTCTCCTGTCCCTCCTCCACTCCCTCTCCTGTCCCTCCTCTCCTGTCCCTCCTCCACTCCCTCTCCTGTCCCTCCTCCACTCCCTCTCCTGTCCCTCCTCTCCTGTCCCTCCTCCACTCCCTCTCCTGTCCCTCCTCCACTCTCTCTCCACTCCCTCTCCTGTCCCTCCTCCACTCCCTCTCCTGTCCCTCCTCCACTCCCTCTCCTGTCCCTCCTCCACTCCCTCTCCTGTCCCTCCTCCACTCCCTCTCCTGTCCCTCCTCCACTCCCTCTCCTGTCCCTCCTCCACTCCCTCTCCTGTCCCTCCTCCACTCCCTCTCCTGTCCCTCCTCCACTCCCTCTCCTGTCCCTCCTCCACTCCCTCTCCTGTCCCTCCTCCACTCCCTCTCCTGTCCCTCCTCCACTCCCTCTCCTGTCCCTCCTCCACTCCCTCTCCTGTCCCTCCTCCACTCTCTCTCCTGTCCCTCCTCCACTCTCTCTCCTGTCCCTTCTCCACTCTCTCTCCTGTCCCTCCTCCACTCTCTCTCCTGTCCCTCCTCCACTCTCTCTCCTGTCCCTCCTCCACTCTCTCTCCTGTCCCTCCTCCACTCCCTCTCCTGTCCCTCCTCTCCTGTCCCTCCTCCACTCCCTCTCCTGTCCCTCCTCCACTCCCTCCTCTCCTGTCCCTCCTCCACTCCCTCCTCTCCTGTCCCTCCTCCACTCCCTTCTCTCCTGTCCCTCCTCCACTCTCTCTCCTGTCCCTCCTCCACTCTCTCTCCTGTCCCTCCTCCACTCTCTCTCCTGTCCCTCCTCCACTCTCTCTCCTGTCCCTCCTCCACTCCCTCTCCTGTCCCTCCTCTCCTGTCCCTCCTCCACTCCCTCTCCTGTCCCTCCTCCACTCCCTCCTCTCCTGTCCCTCCTCCATCCTCTCCTGTCCCTCCTCCACTCCCTCCTCTCCTGTCCCTCCTCCACTCCCTCCTCTCCTGTCCCTCCTCCACTCCCTTCTCTCCTGTCCCTCCTCCACTCCCTCTCCTGTCCCTCCTCCACTCCCTCTCCTGTCCCTCCTCCACTCTCTCTCCTGTCCCTCCTCCACTCCCTCTCCTGTCCCTCCTCCACTCCCTCTCCTGTCCCTCCTCTCCTGTCCCTCCTCCACTCCCTCTCCTGTCCCTCCTCCACTCCCTCTCCTGTCCCTCCTCTCCTGTCCCTCCTCCACTCCCTCTGCTGTCCCTCCTCCACTCCCTCTCCTGTCACTCCTCCACTCTCTCTCCTGTCCCTCCTCCACTCCCTCTCCTGTCCCTCCTCCACTCCCTCTCCTGTCCCTCCTCCACTCCCTCTCCTGTCCCTCCTCCACTCCCTCTCCTGTCCCTCCTCCACTCCCTCTCCTGTCCCTCCTCCACTCTCTCCTCCACTCCCCCCTCTCCTGTCCCTCCTCCACTCTCTCTCCTGTCCCTCCTCCACTCCCCCCTCTCCTGTCCCTCCTCCACTCTCTCTCCTGTCCCTCCTCCACTCCCTCTCCTGTCCCTCCTCCACTCTCTCTCCTGTCCCTCCTCCACTCCCTCTCCTGTCCCTCCTCCACTCCCTCTCCTGTCCCTCCTCCACTCCCTCTCCTGTCCCTCCTCCACTCCCTCTCCTGTCCCTCCTCCACTCCCCCCTCTCCTGTCCCTCCTCCACTCTCTCTCCTGTCCCTCCTCCACTCCCTCTCCTGTCCCTCCTCCACTCCCTCTCCTGTCCCTCCTCCACTCCCTCTCCTGTCCCTCCTCCACTCTCCCTCCTCCACTCTCTCTCCTGTCCCTCCTCCACTCCCTCTCCTGTCCCTCCTCCACTCCCTCTCCTGTCCCTCCTCCACTCCCTCTCCTGTCCCTCCTCCACTCCCTCTCCTGTCTCTCCTCCACTCTCCCTCCTCCACTCTCTCTCCTGTCCCTCCTCCACTCCCTCTCCTGTCCCTCCTCCACTCCCTCTCCTGTCCCTCCTCCACTCCCTCTCCTGTCCCTCCTCCACTCCCTCTCCTGTCTCCCTCCTCCCTCCCCTCCCTCTCCTCCACTCCCTCTCCTGTCCCTCCTCCACTCCCTCTCCTGTCCCCCCTCCTCCACTCCCTCTCCTGTCCCTCCTCCACTCTCTCTCCTGTCCCTCCTCCACTCCCTCTCCTGTCCCTCCTCCACTCCCTCTCCTGTCCCTCCTCCACTCCCTCTCCTGTCCCTCCTCCACTCCCTCTCCTGTCCCTCCTCCACTCCCTCTCCTGTCCCTCCTCCACTCCCTCTCCTGTCCCTCCTCCACTCCCTCTCCTGTCCCTCCTCCACTCCCTCTCCTGTCCCTCCTCCACTCCTCTCCTGTCCCTCCTCCACTCCCTCTCCTGTCCCTCCTCCACTCCCTCTCCTGTCCTCCTCCACTCCCTCTCCTGTCCCTCCTCCACTCCCTCTCCTGTCCCTCCTCCACTCCCTCTCCTGTCCTCCTCCACTCCCTCTCCTGTCCCTCCTCCGCTCCTCTCCTGTCCCTCCTCCACTCCCTCTCCTGTCCCTCCTCCGCTCCCTCTCCTGTCCCTCCTCCACTCCCTCTCCTGTCCCTCCTCCGCTCCTCTCCTGTCCCTCCTCCACTCCCTCTCCTGTCCCTCCTCCACTCCCTCTCCTGTCCCTCCTCCACTCCCTCTCCTGTCCCTCCTCCACTCCCTCTCCTGTCCCTCCTCCACTCCCTCTCCTGTCCTCCTCCACTCCCTCTCCTGTCCTCTCCTCCTCTCCTGTCCCTCTCCACTCCCTCTCTGTCCTCCTCCACTCCCTCTCCTGTCACTCCTCCACTCTCTCTCCTGTCCCTCCTCCACTCCCTCTCCTGTCCCTCCTCCACTCCCTCTCCTGTCCCACTCCCTCCTCACTCCCTCTCCTGTCCCTCCTCCACTCCCTCTCCTGTCCCTCCTCCACTCCCTCTCCTGTCCCTCCTCCACTCTCTCCTCCACTCCCCCCTCTCCTGTCCCTCCTCCACTCTCTCTCCTGTCCCTCCTCCACTCCCCCCTCTCCTGTCCCTCCTCCACTCTCTCTCCTGTCCCTCCTCCACTCCGTCTCCTGTCCCTCCTCCACTCTCTCTCCTGTCCCTCCTCCACTCCCTCTCCTGTCCCTCCTCCACTCCCTCTCCTGTCCCTCCTCCACTCCCTCTCCTGTCCCTCCTCCACTCCCTCTCCTGTCCCTCCTCCACTCCCCCCTCTCCTGTCCCTCCTCCACTCTCTCTCCTGTCCCTCCTCCACTCCCTCTCCTGTCCCTCCTCCACTCCCTCTCCTGTCCCTCCTCCACTCCCTCTCCTGTCCCTCCTCCACTCTCCCTCCTCCACTCTCTCTCCTGTCCCCTCCCCTCCTCCACTCCCTCTCCTGTCCCTCCTCCACTCCCTCTCCTGTCCCTCCTCCACTCCCTCTCCTGTCCCTCCTCCACTCCCTCTCCTGTCCCTCCTCCACTCCCTCTCCTGTCTCTCCTCCACTCTCCCTCCTCCACTCTCTCTCCTGTCCCTCCTCCACTCCCTCTCCTGTCCCTCCTCCACTCCCTCTCCTGTCCCTCCTCCACTCCCTCTCCTGTCCCTCCTCCACTCCCTCTCCTGTCTCTCCTCCACTCCCTCTCCTGTCTCTCCTCCACTCCCTCTCCTGTCTCTCCTCCACTCCCTCTCCTGTCCCTCCTCCACTCCCTCTCCTGTCCCTCCTCCACTCTCTCTCCTGTCCCTCCTCCACTCCCTCTCCTGTCCCTCCTCCACTCCCTCTCCTGTCCCTCCTCCACTCCCTCTCCTGTCCCTCCTCCACTCCCTCTCCTGTCCCTCCTCCACTCCCTCTCCTGTCTCTCCTCCACTCCCTCTCCTGTCCCTCCTCCACTCTCTCTCCTGTCCCTCCTCCGCTCCCTCTCCTGTCCCTCCTCCGCTCCCTCTCCTGTCCCTCCTCCGCTCCCTCTCCTGTCCCTCCTCCGCTCCCTCTCCTGTCCCTCCTCCGCTCCCTCTCCTGTCCCTCCTCCGCTCCCTCTCCTGTCCCTCCTCCGCTCCCTCTCCTGTCCCTCCTCCGCTCCCTCTCCTGTCCCTCCTCCGCTCCCTCTCCTGTCCCTCCTCCGCTCCCGCTCCTGTCCCTCCTCCACTCCCTCTCCTGTCCCTCCTCCACTCCCTCTCCTGTCCCTCCTCCACTCTCTCTCCTGTCCCTCCTCCACTCCCTCTCCTGTCCCTCCTCCACTCCCTCTCCTGTCCCTCCTCCACTCCCTCTCCTGTCTCTCCTCCACTCCCTCTCCTGTCCCTCCTCCACTCCCTCTCCTGTCCCTCCTCCACTCCCTCTCCTGTCCCTCCTCCACTCTCTCTCCTGTCCCTCCTCCACTCCCTCTCCTGTCCCTCCTCCACTCTCTCTCCTGTCCCCCCTCCACTCTCTCTCCTGTCCCTCCTCCACTCTCTCTCCTGTCCCTCCTCCACTCTCTCTCCTGTCCCTCCTCCACTCTCTCTCCTGTCCCTCCTCCACTCCCTCTCCTGTCCCTCCTCCACTCCCTCTCCTGTCCCTCCTCCACTCCCTCTCCTGTCCCTCCTCCACTCCCTCTCCTGTCCCTCCTCCACTCCCTCTCCTGTCCCTCCTCCACTCCCTCCCCTGTCCCTCCTCCACTCCCTCTCCTGTCCCTCCTCCACTCCCTCTCCTGTCCCTCCTCCACTCCCTCTCCTGTCCCTCCTCCACTCCCTCCTCCACTCCCTCTCCTGTCCCTCCTCCACTCTCTCACCTGTCCCTCCTCCACTCCCTCTCCTGTCCCTCCACTCCCTCTCCTGTCCCTCCTCCACTCCCTCTCCTGTCCCTCCTCCACTCCCTCTCCTGTCCCTCCTCCACTCCCTCTCCTGTCCCTCCTCCACTCCCTCTCCTGTCCCTCCTCCACTCCCTCTCCTGTCCCTCCTCCACTCCCTCTCCTGTCCCTCCTCCACTCTCTCTCCTGTCCCTCCTCCACTCCCTCTCCTGTCCCTCCTCCACTCCCTCTCCTGTCCCTCCTCCACTCCCTCTCCTGTCCCTCCTCCACTCCCTCTCCTGTCCCTCCTCTCCTGTCCCTCCTCCACTCCCTCACCTGTCCCTCCTCCACTCCCTCACCTGTCCCTCCTCCACTCCCTCTCCTGTCCCTCCTCCACTCCCTCTCCTGTCCCTCCTCCACTCCCTCCTCTCCTGTCTCTCCTCCACTCTCTCTCCTGCCCCTCCTCCACTCTCTCTCCTGTCCCTCCTTCACTCCCTCTCCTGTCCCTCCTCCACTCTCTCTCCTGTCCCTCCTCCACTCTCTCTCCTGTCCCTCCTCCACTCTCTCTCCTGTCCCTCCTCCATTCTCTCTCCTGTCCCTCCTCCACTCCCCCCTCCTGTCCCTCCTCCACTCCCTCACCTGTCCCTCCTCCGCTCCCCTCTCTCCTGTCTCTCCTCCACTCCCTCACCTGTCCCTCCTCCACTCCCTCACCTGTCCCTCCTCCACTCCCTCACCTGTCCCTCCTCCACTCCCTCACCTGTCCCTCCTCCACTCCCTCTCCTGTCCCTCCTCCCCTCCCTCTCCTGTCCCTCCTCCACTCCCTCTCCTGTCCCTCCTCCACTCCTGTCTCTCCTCCACTCTCTCTCCTGTCCCTCCTCCACTCCCTCTCCTGTCCCTCCTCCACTCCCTCTCCTGTCCCTCCTCCACTCCCTCTCCTGTCCCTCCTCCACTCCCTCTCCTGTCCCTCCTCCACTCTCTCTCCTGTCCCTCCTCTCCCTCCTCCACTCTCTCTCCTGTCCTTCCTCCACTCTCTCTCCTGTCCCTCCTCCACTCCCTCTCCTGTCCCTCCTCCACTCCCTCTCCTGTCCCTCCTCCACTCCCTCTCGTCCCTCCTCCACTCCCTCTCCTGTCCCTCCTCCACTCTCTCTCCTGTCCCTCCTCCACTCCCTCTCCTGTCCCTCCTCCACTCCCTCTCCTGTCCCTCCTCCACTCCCCCTCTCCTGTCTCTCCTCCACTCCCTCTCCTGTCCCTCCTCCACTCCCTCTCCTGTCCCTCCTCCACTCCCTCTCCTGTCCATCCTCCACTCCCTCTCCTGTCCATCCTCCCCACTCCCTCTCCTGTCCCTCCTCAACTCCTGTCCCTCCTCCACTCCCTCTCCTGTCCCTCCTCCACTCCCCCTCTCCTGTCTCTCCTCCACTCCCTCTCCTGTCCCTCCTCCACTCCCTCTCCTGTCCCTCCTCCACTCCCTCTCCTGTCCATCCTCCACTCCCTCTCCTGTCCCTCCTCCACTCCCTCTCCTGTCCATCCTCCACTCCCTCTCCTGTCCATCCTCCACTCCCTCTCCTGTCCATCCTCCACTCCCTCTCCTGTCCATCCTCCACTCCCTCTCCTGTCCCTCCTCCACTCCCTCTCCTGTCCCTCCTCCACTCCCTCTCCTGTCCCTCCTCCACTCCCTCTCCTGTCCCTCCTCCACTCTCTCTCCTGTCCCTCCTCCACTCTCTCTCCTGTCCTTCCTCCACTCTCTCTCCTGTCCCTCCTCCACTCCCTCTCATGTCCCTCCTCCACTCCCTCTCGTCCCTCCTCCACTCCCTCTCCTGTCCCTCCTCCACTCTCTCTCCTGTCCCTCCTCCACTCCCTCTCCTGTCCCTCCTCCACTCCCTCTCCTGTCCCTCCTCCACTCCCCCTCTCCTGTCTCTCCTCCACTCCCTCTC
The DNA here is from genome assembly GCF_036365525.1 of Heterodontus francisci. Classification (NCBI taxonomy): domain Eukaryota; kingdom Metazoa; phylum Chordata; class Chondrichthyes; order Heterodontiformes; family Heterodontidae; genus Heterodontus; species Heterodontus francisci. The sequence goes on from NW_027141442.1 coordinate 39,976, forward strand.
CTGTCCCTCCTCCACTCCCTCTCCTGTCCCTCCTCCACTCCCTCTCCTGTCCATCCTCCACTCCCTCTCCTGTCCCTCCTCCACTCCTGTCTCTCCTCCACTCCCTCTCCTGTCCCTCCTCCACTCCCCCTCTCCTGTCTCTCCTCCGCTCCCTCTCCTGTCCCTCCTCCGCTCCCTCTCCTGTCCCTCCTCCACTCCCTCTCCTGTCCCTGCTCCACTCCCCCTCTCCTGTCTCTCCTCCGCTCCCTCTCCTGTCCCTCCTCCACTCTCTCTCCTGTCCCTCCTCCACTCCCTCTCCTGTCCCTCCTCCACTCCCTCTCCTGTCCCTCCTCCACTCTCTCTCCTGTCCCTCCTCCACTCCCTACTCCACTCTCTCTCCTGTCTCTCCTCCGCTCCCTCTCCTGTCCCTCCTCCACTCTCTCTCCTGTCACTCCTCCACTCTCTCTCCTGTCCCTCCTCCACTCCCTCTCCTGTCCCTCCTCCACTCTCTCTCCTGTCCCTCCTCCACTCCCTCTCCTGTCCCTCCTCCACTCCCTCTCCTGTCCCTCCTCCACTCTCTCTCCTGTCCCTCCTCCACTCCCTCTCCTCCACTCCCTCTCCTGTCCCTCCTCCACTCTCTCTCCTGTCCCTCCTCCACTCTCTCTCCTGTCCCTCCTCCACTCTCTCTCCTGTCCCTCCTCCACTCCCTCTCCTGTCCCTCCTCCACTCTCTCTCCTGTCCCTCCTCCACTCCCTCTCCTCCACTCCCTCTCCTGTCCCTCCTCCACTCTCTCTCCTGTCCCTCCTCCACTCCCTCTCCTGTCCCTCCTCCACTCCCTCTCCTGTCCCTCCTCCACTCCCTCCTCTCCTGTCCCTCCTCCACTCCCTCCTCTCCTGTTCCTCCTCCACTCCCTCTCCTGCACCTCCTCCACTCCCTCTCCTGGCCCTCCTCCACTCCCTCTCCTGTCCCTCCTCCACTCCCTCTCCTGTCCCTCCTCCACTCCCTCTCCTGTCCCTCCTCCACTCCCTCTCCTGTCCCTCCTCCACTCCCTCTCCTGTCCCTCCTCCACTCCCTCTCCTGTCCCTCCTCCACTCCCTCTCCTGTCCCTCCTCCACTCTCTCTCCTGTCCCTCCTCCACTCCCTCTCCTGTCCCTCCTCCACTCCCTCTCCTGTCCCTCCTCCACTCTCTCTCCTGTCCCTCCTCCACTCCCTCTCCTGTCCCTCCTCCACTCTCTCTCCTGTCCCTCCTCCACTCCCTCTCCTGTCCCTCCTCCACTCCCTCTCCTGTCCCTACTCCACTCTCTCTCCTGTCCCTCCTCCACTCCCTCTCCTGTCCCTCCTCCACTCTCTCTCCTGTCCCTCCTCCACTCCCTCTCCACTCCCTCTCCTGTCCCTCCTCCACTCCCTCTCCTGTCCCTCCTCCACTCTCTCTCCTGTCCCTCCTCCACTCCCTCTCCTGTCCCTCCTCCACTCCCTCTCCTGTCCCTCCTCCACTCCCTACTCCACTCTCTCTCCTGTCCCTCCTCCACTCCCTCTCCTGTCCCTCCTCCACTCCCTCTCCTGTCCCTCCTCCACTCCCTCTCCTGTCCCTCCTCCACTCCCTCTCCTGTCCCTCCTCCACTCCCTCTCCTGTCCCTCCTCCACTCTCTCTCCTGTCCCTCCTCTACTCCCTCTCCTGTCCCTCCTCCACTCCCTCTCCTGTCCCTCCTCCACTCTCTCTCCTGTCCCTCCTCCACTCCCTACTCCACTCTCTCTCCTGTCCCTCCTCCACTCCCTCTCCTGTCCCTCCTCCACTCCCTCTCCTGTCCCTCCTCCACTCCCTCTCCTGTCCCTCCTCCACTCTCTCTCCTGTCCCTCCTCCACTCCCTCTCCTGTCCCTCCTCCACTCCCTCTCCTGTCCCTCCTCCACTCTCTCTCCTGTCCCTCCTCCACTCCCTCTCCTGTCCCTCCTCCACTCTCTCTCCTGTCCCTCCTCCACTCCCTCTCCTCCACTCCCTCTCCTGTCCCTCCTCCACTCTCTCTCCTGTCCCTCCTCCACTCCCTCTACTGTCCCTCCTCCACTCCCTCTCCTGTCCCTCCTCCACTCTCTCTCCTGTCCCTCCTCCACTCCCTCTCCTCCACTCCCTCTCCTGTCCCTCCTCCACTCTCTCTCCTGTCCCTCCTCCACTCTCTCTCCTGTCCCTCCTCCACTCCCTCTCCTGTCCCTCCTCCACTCCCTCTCCTGTCCCTCCTCCACTCCCTCCTCTCCTGTCCCTCCTCCACTCCCTCCTCTCCTGTTCCTCCTCCACTCCCTCCTCTCCTGTTCCTCCTCCACTCCCTCTCCTGCACCTCCTCCACTCCCTCTCCTGGCCCTCCTCCACTCCCTCTCCTGGCCCTCCTCCACTCCCTCTCCTGGCCCTCCTCCACTCCCTCTCCTGTCCCTCCTCCACTCCCTCTCCTGTCCCTCCTCCACTCCCTCTCCTGTCCCTCCTCCACTCCCTCTCCTGTCCCTCCTCCACTCCCTCTCCTGTCCCTCCTCCACTCCCTCTCCTGTCCCTCCTCCACTCCCTCTCCTGTCCCTCCTCCACTCCCTCTCCTGTCCCTCCTCCACTCCCTCTCCTGTCCCTCCTCCACTCTCTCTCCTGTCCCTCCTCCACTCTCTCTCCTGTCCCTCCTCCACTCCCCCCTCTCCTGTCCCTCCTCCACTCTCTCTCCTGTCCCTCCTCCACTCCCTCTCCTGTCCCTCCTCCACTCCCTCTCCTGTCCCTCCTCCACTCCCTCTCCTGTCCCTCCTCCACTGTCCCTCCTCCACTCCCTCTCCTATCCCTCCTCCACTCTCTCTCCTGTCCCTCCTCCACTCCCCCCTCTCCTGTCCCTCCTCCACTCCCCCCTCTCCTGTCCCTCCTCCTGTCCCTCTTCCACTCCCTCTCCTGTCCCTCCTCCACTCCCTCTCCTGTCCCTCCTCCACTCCCTCTCCTGTCCCTCCTCCACTCCCTCTCCTGTCCCTCCTCCACTCCCTCTCCTGTCCCTCCTCCACTCTCTCTCCTGTCCCTCCTCCACTCCCTCTCCTGTCCCTCCTCCACTCTCCCTCCTCCACTCCCTCTCCTGTTCCTCCTCCACTCCCTCTCCTGTCCCTCCTCCACTCTCTCTCCTGTCCCTCCTCCACTCCCTCTCCTGTCCCTCCTCCACTCCCTCTCCTGTCCCTCCTCCACTCTCTCTCCTGTCCCTCCTCCACTCTCTCTCCTGTCCCTCCTCCACTCCCCCCTCTCCTGTCCCTCCTCCACTCCCCCCTCCTGTCCCTCCTCCACTCCCTCTCCTGTCCCTCCTCCACTCCCTCTCCTGTCCCTCCTCCACTCCCTCTCCTGTCCCTCCTCCACTCTCTCTCCTGTCCCTCTCCACTCTCTCTCCTGTCCCTCCTCCACTCCCTCTCCTGTCCCTCCTCCACTCCCTCTCCTGTCCCTCCTCCACTCCCTCTCCTGTCCCTCCTCCACTCTCTCTCCTGTCCCTCCTCCACTCTCTCTCCTGTCCCTCCTCCACTCCCTCTCCTGTCCCTCCTCCACTCCCTCCTCTCCTGTCCCTCCTCCACTCCCTCCTCTCCTGTCCCTCCTCCACTCTCTCTCCTGTCCCTCCTCCACTCTCTCTCCTGTCCCTCCTCCGCTCCCCCACTCCCTCTCCTGTCCCTCCTCCACTCCCTCCTCTCCTGTCCCTCCTCCACTCCCTCCTCTCCTGTCCCTCCTCCACTCCCTCCTCTCCTGTCCCTCCTCCACTCCCTCTCCTGTCGCTCCTCCACTCCCTCTCCTGTCGCTCCTCCACTCCCTCTCCTGTCCCTCCTCCACTCCCTCTCCTGTCCCTCCTCCACTCCCTCCTCCACTCCCTCCTCCACTCCCTCTCCTGTCCCTCCTCCACTCCCTCTCCTGTCCCTCCTCCACTCCCTCTCCTGTCCCTCCTCCACTCTCTCTCCTGTCCCTCCTCCACTCCCGACTCCACTCTCTCTCCTGTCCCTCCTCCACTCTCTCTCCTGTCCCTGCTCCACTCCCTCTCCTGTCCCTCCTCCACTCTCTCTCCTGTCCCTCCTCCACTCTCTCTCCTGTCCCTCCTCCACTCCCTCTCCTGTCCCTCCTCCACTCTCTCTCCTGTCCCTCCTCTTCTCTCTCTCCTGTCCCTCCTCCACTCCCTCTCCTGTCCCTCCTCCACTCCCTCTCCTGTCCCTCCTCCACTCTCTCTCCTGTCCCTCCTCCACTCTCTCTCCTGTCCCTCCTCCACTCCCTCTCCTGTCCCTCCTCTCCTGTCCCTCCTCCACTCGCTCTCCTGTCCCTCCTCTGCTCCCCCACTCCCTCTCCTGTCCCTCCTCCACTCCCTCTCCTGTCCCTCCTCCACTCCCTCTCCTGTCCCTCCTCTCCTGTCCCTCCTCCACTCTCTCTCCTGTCCCTCCTCCGCTCCCCCCACTCCTGTCCCTCCTCCACTCCCTCTCCTGTCCCTCCTCCACCCTCTCCTGTCCCTCCTCCACTCCCTCTCCTGTCCCTCCTCCACTCCCTCTCCTGTCCCTCCTCCACTCCCTCTCCTGTCCCTCCTCCACTCCCTCTCCTGTCCCTCCTCCACTCCCTCTCCTGTCCCTCCTCCACCCTCTCCTGTCCCTCCTCCACTCCCTCTCCTGTCCCTCCTCCACTCCCTCTCCTGTCCCTCCTCCACTCCCTCTCCTGTCCCTCCTCCACTCCCTCTCCTGTCCCTCCTCCACCCTCTCCTGTCCCTCCTCCACCCTCTCCTGTCCCTCCTCCACTCTCTCTCCTGCCCCTCCTCCACTCTCTCTACTGTCCCTCCTCCACTCCCTCTCCTGTCCCTCCTCCACTCCCTCTCCTGTCCCTCCTCCACTCCCTCTCCTGTCCCTCCTCCGCTCCCCCCTCTCCTGTCCCTCCTCCACTCCCTCTCCTGTCCCTCCTCCACTCCCTCTCCTGTCCCTCCTCCACTCTCTCTCCTGTCCCTCCTCCACTCTCTCTCCTGTCCCTCCTCCACTCCCCCCTCTCCTGTCCCTCCTCCACTCCCTCTCCTGTCCCTCCTCCACTCCCTCTCCTGTCCCTCCTCCACTCTCTCTCCTGTCCCTCTCCTGTCCCTCCTCCACTCTCTCTCCTGTCCCTCCTCCACTCCCCCCTCCTGTCCCTCCTCCACTCCCCCCTCCTGTCCCTCCTCCACTCCCCCCTCCTGTCCCTCCTCCACTCCCTCTCCTGTCCCTCCTCCACTCCCTCTCCTGTCCCTCCTCCACTCCCTCTCCTGTCCCTCCTCCACTCCCTCTCCTGTCCCTCCTCCACTCTCTCTCCTGTCCCTCCTCCACTCCCTCCTCCACTCCCTCCTCTCCTGTCCCTCCTCCACTCTCTCTCCTGTCCCTCCTCCACTCTCTCTCCTGTCCCTCCTCCGCTCCCCCACTCCCTCTCCTGTCCCTCCTCCACTCCCTCCTCTCCTGTCCCTCCTCCACTCCCTCCTCTCCTGTCCCTCCTCCACTCCCTCCTCTCCTGTCCCTCCTCCACTCCCTCTCCTGTCCCTCCTCCACTCCCTCTCCTGTCCCTCCTCCACTCCCTCTCCTGTCCCTCCTCCACTCCCTCTCCTGTCCCTCCTCCACTCCCTCTCCTGTCCCTCCTCCACTCTCTCTCCTGTCCCTCCTCCACTCTCTCTCCTGTCCCTCCTCCACTCTCTCTCCTGTCCCTCCTCCACTCCCTCTCCTGTCCCTCCTCCACTCCCTCTCCTGTCCCTCCTCCACTCCCTCTCCTGTCCCTCCTCCACTCTCTCTCCTGTCCCTCCTCCACTCTCTCTCCTGTCCCTCCTCCACTCCCTCTCCTGTCCCTCCTCCACTCTCTCTCCTGTCTCTCCTCCACTCTCTCTCCTGTCCCTCCTCCACTCCCTCTCCTGTCCCTCCTCTCCTGTCCCTCCTCCACTCGCTCTCCTGTCCCTCCTCTGCTCCCCCACTCCCTCTCCTGTCCCTCCTCCACTCCCTCTCCTGTCCCTCCTCCACTCCCTCTCCTGTCCCTCCTCTCCTGTCCCTCCCCCACTCCCTCTCCTGTCCCTCCTCCACTCCCTCTCCTGTCCCTCCTCCACTCCCTCTCCTGTCCCTCCTCTCCTGTCCCTCCTCCACTCTCTCTCCTGTCCCTCCTCCACTCCCTCTCCTGTCCCTCCTCCACCCTCTCCTGTCCCTCCTCCACTCCCTCTCCTGTCCCTCCTCCACTCTCTCTCCTGTCCCTCCTCCACTCCCTCTCCTGTCCCTCCTCCACTTTCTCTCCTGTCCCTCCTCCACTCCCTCTCCTGTCCCTCCTCCACTCCCTCTCCTGTCCCTCCTCCACTCCCTCTCCTGTCCCTCCTCCACTCCCTCTCCTGTCCCTCCTCCACTCCCTCTCCTGTCCCTCCTCCACTCCCTCTCCTGTCAGTCCTCCACTCCCTCTCCTGTCCCTCCTCCACTCCCTCTCCTGTCCCTCCTCCACTCCCTCTCCTGTCCCTCCTCCACTCCCTCTCCTGTCCCTACTCCACTCCCTCTCCTGTCCCTCCTCCACTCCCTCTCCTGTCCCTCCTCCACTCCCTCTCCTGTCCCTCCTCCACTCCCTATCCTGTCCCTCCTCTCCTGTCCCTCCTCCACTCCCTCTCCTGTCCCTTCTCCACTCTCTCTCCTGTCCCTCCTCCACTCTCTCTCCTGTCCCTCCTCCACTCTCTCTCCTGTCCCTCCTCCACTCCCTCTCCTGTCCCTCCTCTCCTGTCCCTCCTCCACTCCCTCTCCTGTCCCTCCTCCACTCACTCTCCTGTCCCTCCTCTCCTGTCCCTCCTCCACTCTCTCTCCTGTCCCTCCTCCACTCTCTCTCCTGTCCCTCCTCCACTCTCTCTCCTGTCCCTCCTCCACTCTCTCTCCTGTCCCTCCTCCACTCCCTCTCCTGTCCCTCCTCTCCTGTCCCTCCTCCACTCCCTCTCCTGTCCCTCCTCCACTCCCTCTCCTGTCCCTCCTCCACTCCCTCCTCTCCTGTCCCTCCTCCACTCCCTCTCCAGTCCCTCCTCCACTCCCTCTCCTGTCTCTCCTCCACTCCCTCTCCTGTCCCTCCTCCTGTCCCTCCTCCACTCCATCTCCTGTCCCTCCTCCACTCCCTCTCCTGTCCCTCCTCCACTCCCTCTCCTGTCCCTCCTCTCCTGTCCCTCCTCCACTCTCTCTCCTGTCCCTCCTCCACTCTCTCTCCTGTCCCTCCTCCACTCTCTCTCCTGTCCCTCCTCCACTCTCTCTCCTGTCCCTCCTCCACTCCCTCTCCTGTCCCTCCTCTCCTGTCCCTCCTCCACTCCCTCTCCTGTCCCTCCTCCACTCCCTCTCCTGTCCCTCCTCCACTCCCTCCTCTCCTGTCCCTCCTCCACTCCCTCCTCTCCTGTCCCTCCTCCACTCCCTCTCCTGTCCCTCCTCCACTCCCTCTCCTGTCCCTCCTCCACTCCCTCTCCTGTCCCTCCTCCTGTCCCTCCTCCACTCCATCTCCTGTCCCTCCTCCACTCCCTCTCCTGTCCCTCCTCCACTCCCTCTCCTGTCCCTCCTCCACTCTCTCTCCTGTCCCTCCTCCACTCTCTCTCCTGTCCCTCCTCCACTCTCTCTCCTGTCCCTCCTCCACTCCCTCTCCTGTCCCTCCTCCACTCCCTCTCCTGTCCCTCCTCCACTCCCTCTCCTGTCCCTCCTCCACTCTCTCTCCTGTCCCTCCTCCACTCTCTCTCCTGTCCCTCCTCCACTCCCTCTCCTGTCCCTCCTCCACTCCCTCTCCTGTCCCTCCTCCACTCCCTCTCCTGTCCCTCCTCCACTCCCTCTCCTGTCCCTCCTCCACTCTCTCTCCTGTCCCTCCTCCACTCCCTCTCCTGTCCCTCCTCCACTCCCTCTCCTGTCCCTCCTCCACTCCCTCTCCTGTCCCTCCTCCACTCCCTCTCCTGTCCCTCCTCCACTCTCTCTCCTGTCCCTCCTCCACTCCCTCTCCTGTCCCTCCTCCACTCCCTCTCCTGTCCCTCCTCCACTCTCTCTCCTGTCCCTCCTCCACTCTCTCTCCTGTCCCTCCTCCACTCCCTCTCCTGTCCCTCCTCCACTCCCTCTCCTGTCCCTCCTCCACTCTCTCTCCTGTCCCTCCTCCACTACCTCTCCTGTCCAACCTCCACTCCCTCTCCTGTCCCCCCTCCACTCTCTCTCCTGTCCCTCCTCCACTCTCTCTCCTGTCCCTCCTCCACTCCCTCTCCTGTCCCTCCTCCACTCCCTCTCCTGTCCCTCCTCCACTCCCTCTCCTGTCCCTCCTCCACTCCCTCCACTCTCCCTCCTCCACTCCCTCCCCTGTCCCTCCTCCACTCCCTCTCCTGTCCCTCCTCCACTCCCTCTCCTGTCCCTCCTCCACTCCCTCTCCTGTCCCTCCTCCACTCCCTCTCCTGTCCCTCCTCCACTCCCTCTCCTGTCCCTCCTCCACTCCCTCTCCTGTCCCTCCTCCACTCCCTCTCCGGTCCCTCCTCCACTCCCTCTCCGGTCCCTCCTCCACTCCCTCTCCTGTCCCTCCTCCACTCCCTCTCCTGTCCCTCCTCCACTCCCTCTCCTGTCCCTCCTCCACTCCCTCTCCTGTCCCTCCTCCACTCCCTCTCCTGTCCCTCCTCCACTCCCTCTCCTGTCCCTCCTCCACTCCCTCTCCGGTCCCTCCTCCACTCCCTCTCCGGTCCCTCCTCCACTCCCTCTCCTGTCCCTCCTCCACTCCCTCTCCTGTCCCTCCTCCACTCTCTCTGCTGTCCCTCCTCCACTCTCTCTCCTGTCCCTCCTCCACTCCCTCTCCTGTCCCTCCTCCACTCCCTCTCCTGTCCCTCCTCCACTCCCTCTCCTGTCCCTCCTCCACCCCCTCTCCTGTCCCTCCTCCACTCCCTCTCCTGTCCCTCCTCCACTCCCTCTCCTGTCCCTCCTCCACTCCCTCCTCTCCTGTCTCTCCTCCACTCTCTCTCCTGTCCCTCCTCCACTCTCTCTCCTGTCCCTCCTCCACTCCCTCTCCTGTCCCTCCTCCACTCTCTCTCCTGTCCCTCCTCCACTCTCTCTCCTGTCCCTCCTCCACTCTCTCTCCTGTCCCTCCTCCACTCTCTCTCCTGTCCCTCCTCCACTCTCTCTCCTGTCCCTCCTCCACTCCCCCCTCCTGTCCCTCCTCCACTCCCTCTCCTGTCCCTCCTCCACTCCCTCTCCTGTCCCTCCTCCACTCCCTCTCCTGTCCCTCCTCCACTCCCTCTCCTGTCCCTCCTCCAGTCCTGTCTCTCCTCCACTCTTTCTCCTGTCCCTCCTCCACTCTCTCTCCTGTCCCTCCTCCACTCCCTCTCCTGTCCCTCCTCCACTCCCTCTCCTGTCCCTCCTCCACTCCCTCTCGTCCCTCCTCCACTCCCTCTCCTGTCCCTCCTCCACTCTCTCTCCAGTCCCTCCTCCACTCCCTCTCCTGTCCCTCCTCCACTCTCTCTCCTGTCCCTCCTCCACTCTCTCTCCTGTCCCTCCTCCACTCTCTCTCCTGTCCCTCCTCCACTCTCTCTCCTGTCCCTCCTCCACTCTCTCTCCTGTCCCTCCTCCACTCCCTCTCCTGTCCCTCCTCCACTCCCTCTCCTGTCCCTCCTCCACTCCCTCTCCTGTCCCTCCTCCACTCCCCCTCTCCTGTCTCTCCTCCACTCCCTCTCCTGTCCCTCCTCCACTCCCTCTCCTGTCCCTCCTCCACTCCCTCTCCTGTCCCTCCTCCACTCTCTCTCCTGTCCCTCCTCCACTCCCTACTCCACTCTCTCTCCTGTCCCTCCTCCACTCTCTCTCCTGTCCCTACTCCACTCCCTCTCCTGTCCCTCCTCCACTCCCTCTCCTGTCCCTCCTCCACTCCCTCTCCTGTCCCTCCTCCACTCCCTCACGTGTCCCTCCTCTCCTGTCCCTCCTCCACTCTCTCTCCTGTCCCTCCTCCACTCCCTCTCCTGTCCCTCCTCCACTCTCTCTCCTGTCCCTCCTCCACTCTCTCTCCTGTCCCTCCTCCACTCCCTCTCCTGTCCCTCCTCCACTCCCTCTCCTGTCCCTCCTCCACTCTCTCTCCTGTCCCTCCTCCACTCTCTCTCCTGTCCCTCCTCCACTCTCTCTCCTGTCCCTCCTCCACTCTCTCTCCTGTCCCTCCTCCACTCCCTCTCCTGTCCCTCCTCCACTCCCTCTCCTGTCCCTCCTCCACTCCCTCTCCTGTCCCTCCTCCACTCCCCCTCTCCTGTCTCTCCTCCACTCCCTCTCCTGTCCCTCCTCCACTCCCTCTTCTGTCCCTCCTCCACTCCCTCTCCTGTCCCTCCTCCACTCCCTCTCCTGTCCCTCCTCCACTCTCTCTCCTGTCCCTCCTCCACTCCCTACTCCACTCTCTCTCCTGTCCCTCCTCCACTCTCTCTCCTGTCCCTACTCCACTCCCTCTCCTGTCCCTCCTCCACTCCCTCTCCTGTCCCTCCTCCACTCCCTCTCCTGTCCCTCCTCCACTCTCTCTCCTGTCCCTCCTCCACTCCCTCACGTGTCCCTCCTCTCCTGTCCCTCCTCCACTCTCTCTCCTGTCCCTCCTCCACTCCCTCTCCTGTCCCTCCTCCACTCTCTCTCCTGTCCCTCCTCCACTCTCTCTCCTGTCCCTCCTCCACTCCCTCTCCTGTCCCTCCTCCACTCCCTCTCCTGTCCCTCCTCTCCTGTCCCTCCTCCACTCCCCCCTCTCCTGTCCCTCCTCCACTCCCTCTCCTGTCCCTCCTCCACTCCCTCTCCTGTCCCTCCTCCACTCCCTCTCCTGTCCCTCCTCCACTCCCTCCTCTCCTGTCCCTCCTCCACTCCCTCCTCTCCTGTCCCTCCTCCACTCCCTCCTCTCCTGTCCCTCCTCCGCTCCCTCTCCTGTCCCTCCTCCGCTCTCTCTCCTGTCCCTCCTCCGCTCCCTCTCCTGTCCCTCCTCCACTCCCTCTCCTGTCCCTCCTCCACTCCCTCTCCTGTCCCTCCTCCACTCCCTCTCCTGTCCCTCCTCCACTCCCTCTCCTGTCCCTCCTCCACTCTCTCTCCTGTCCCTCCTCCACTCTCTCTCCTGTCCCTCCTCCACTCCCCCTCTCCTGTCCCTCCTCCACTCTCTCTCCTGTCCCTCCTCCACTCCCTCTCCTGTCCCTCCTCCACTCCCTCTCCTGTCCCTCCTCCACTCCCTCTCCTGTCCCTCCTCCACTGTCCCTCCTCCACTCCCTCTCCTGTCCCTCCTCCACTCTCTCTCATGTCCCTCCTCCACTCTCTCTCATGTCCCTCCTCCACTCCCCCCTCTCCTGTCCCTCCTCCACTCCCCCCTCTCCTGTCCCTCCTCCACTCCCCCCTCTCCTCTCCCTCCTCCACTCCCCCCTCCTGTCCCTCCTCCACTCCCTCTCCTGTCCCTCCTCCACTCCCTCTCCTGTCCCTCCTCCACTCTCTCTCCTGTCCCTCCTCCACTCCCTCTCCTGTCCCTCCTCCACTCCCTCTCCTGTCCCTCCTCCACTCCCTCTCCTGTCCCTCCTCCACTCTCTCTCCTGTCCCTCCTCCACTCCCTCTCCTGTCCCTCCTCCACTCCCTCTCCTGTCCCTCCTCCACTCCCTCTCCTGTCCCTCCTCCACTCCCTCTCCTGTCCCTCCTCCACTCCCTCTCCTGTCCCTCCTCCACTCTCTCTCCTGTCCCTCCTCCACTCCCCCCTCTCCTGTCCCTCCTCCACTCCCCCCTCCTGTCCCTCCTCCACTCCCTCTCCTGTCCCTCCTCCACTCCCTCTCCTGTCCCTCCTCCACTCCCTCTCCTGTCCCTCCTCCACTCCCTCTCCTGTCCCTCTCCTGTCCCTCCTCCACTCTCTCTCCTGTCCCTCCTCCACTCCCTCTCCTGTCCCTCCTCCACTCCCTCTCCTGTCCCTCCTCCACTCCCTCTCCTGTCCCTCCTCCACTCCCTCTCCTGTCCCTCCTCCACTCCCTCTCCTGTCCCTCCTCCGCTCCCCCCTCTCCTGTCCCTCCTCCGCTCCCCCCTCTCCTGTCCCTCCTCCACTCTCTCTCCTGTCCCTCCTCCACTCCCTCTCCTGTCCCTCCTCCACTCCCTCTCCTGTCCCTCCTCCACTCCCTCTCCTGTCCCTCCTCCACTCCCTCTCCTGTCCCTCCTCCACTCCCTCTCCTGTCCCTCCTCCACTCCCTCTCCTGTCCCTCCTCCACTCTCTCTCCTGTCCCTCCTCCACTCTCTCTCCTGTCCCTCCTCCACTCTCTCTCCTGTCCCTCCTCCACTCCCTCTCCTGTCCCTCCTCCACTCCCTCTCCTGTCCCTCCTCCACTCCCTCTCCTGTCCCTCCTCTCCTGTCCCTCCTCCACTCTCTCTCCTGTCCCTTCTCCACTCTCTCTCCTGTCCCTTCTCCACTCTCTCTCCTGTCCCTCCTCCACTCTCTCTCCTGTCCCTCCTCCACTCTCTCTCCTGTCCCTCCTCCACTCTCTCTCCTGTCCCTCCTCCACTCTCTCTCCTGTCCCTTCTCCACTCTCTCTCCTGTCTCTCCTCCACTCTCTCTCCTGTCCCTCCTCCACTCTCTCTCCTGTCCCTCCTCCACTCTCTCTCCTGTCCCTCCTCCACTCTCTCTCCTGTCCCTCCTCCACTCTCTCTCCTGTCCCTCCTCCACTCTCTCTCCTGTCCCTCCTCCACTCCCTCTCCTGTCCCTCCTCTCCTGTCCCTCCTCCACTCCCTCTCCTGTCCCTCCTCCACTCCCTCCTCTCCTGTCCCTCCTCCACTCCCTCCTCTCCTGTCCCTCCTCCACTCCCTTCTCTCCTGTCCCTCCTCCACTCTCTCTCCTGTCCCTCCTCCACTCTCTCTCCTGTCCCTCCTCCACTCCCTCTCCTGTCCCTCCTCCACTCCCTCTCCTGTCCCTCCTCCACTCCCTCTCCTGTCCCTCCTCCACTCCCCCTCTCCTGTCCCTCCTCCACTCCCTCTCCTGTCCCTCCTCCACTCCCTCTCCTGTCCCTCCTCCACTCCCTCTCCTGTCCCTCCTCCACTCTCTCTCCTGTCCCTCCTCCACTCCCTACTCCACTCTCTCTCCTGTCCCTCCTCCACTCTCTCTCCTGTCCCTACTCCACTCCCTCTCCTGTCCCTCCTCCACTCCCTCTCCTGTCCCTCCTCCACTCCCTCTCCTGTCCCTCCTCCACTCTCTCTCCTGTCCCTCCTCCACTCCCTCACGTGTCCCTCCTCTCCTGTCCCTCCTCCACTCTCTCTCCTGTCCCTCCTCCACTCCCTCTCCTGTCCCTCCTCCACTCTCTCTCCTGTCCCTCCTCCACTCTCTCTCCTGTCCCTCCTCCACTCCCTCTCCTGTCCCTCCTCCACTCCCTCTCCTGTCCCTCCTCCACTCCCTCTCCTGTCCCTCCTCCACTCCCTCTCCTGTCCCTCCTCCACTCCCTCCTCTCCTGTCCCTCCTCCACTCCCTCCTCTCCTGTCCCTCCTCCACTCCCTCCTCTCCTGTCCCTCCTCCGCTCCCTCTCCTGTCCCTCCTCCGCTCTCTCTCCTGTCCCTCCTCCGCTCCCTCTCCTGTCCCTCCTCCACTCCCTCTCCTGTCCCTCCTCCACTCCCTCTCCTGTCCCTCCTCCACTCCCTCTCCTGTCCCTCCTCCACTCTCTCTCCTGTCCCTCCTCCACTCTCTCTCCTGTCCCTCCTCCACTCCCTCTCCTGTCCCTCCTCCACTCTCTCTCCTGTCCCTCCTCCACTCCCTCTCCTGTCCCTCCTCCACTCCCTCTCCTGTCCCTCCTCCACTCCCTCTCCTGTCCCTCCTCCACTGTCCCTCCTCCACTCCCTCTCCTGTCCCTCCTCCACTCTCTCTCATGTCCCTCCTCCACTCTCTCTCATGTCCCTCCTCCACTCCCCCCTCTCCTGTCCCTCCTCCACTCCCCCCTCTCCTCTCCCTCCTCCACTCCCCCCTCCTGTCCCTCCTCCACTCCCTCTCCTGTCCCTCCTCCACTCCCTCTCCTGTCCCTCCTCCACTCTCTCTCCTGTCCCTCCTCCACTCCCTCTCCTGTCCCTCCTCCACTCTCCCTCCTCCACTCCCTCTCCTGTCCCTCCTCCACTCCCTCTCCTGTCCCTCCTCCACTCTCTCTCCTGTCCCTCCTCCACTCCCTCTCCTGTCCCTCCTCCACTCCCTCTCCTGTCCCTCCTCCACTCCCTCTCCTGTCCCTCCTCCACTCCCTCTCCTGTCCCTCCTCCACTCCCTCTCCTGTCCCTCCTCCACTCTCTCTCCTGTCCCTCCTCCACTCCCCCTCTCCTGTCCCTCCTCCACTCCCCCCTCCTGTCCCTCCTCCACTCCCTCTCCTGTCCCTCCTCCACTCCCTCTCCTGTCCCTCCTCCACTCCCTCTCCTGTCCCTCCTCCACTCCCTCTCCTGTCCCTCTCCTGTCCCTCCTCCACTCTCTCTCCTGTCCCTCCTCCACTCCCTCTCCTGTCCCTCCTCCACTCCCTCTCCTGTCCCTCCTCCACTCCCTCTCCTGTCCCTCCTCCACTCCCTCTCCTGTCCCTCCTCCGCTCCCCCCTCTCCTGTCCCTCCTCCGCTCCCCCCTCTCCTGTCCCTCCTCCGCTCCCCCTCTCCTGTCCCTCCTCCACTCTCTCTCCTGTCCCTCCTCCACTCCCTCTCCTGTCCCTCCTCCACTCCCTCTCCTGTCCCTCCTCCACTCCCTCTCCTGTCCCTCCTCCACTCCCTCTCCTGTCCCTCCTCCACTCCCTCTCCTGTCCCTCCTCCACTCTCTCTCCTGTCCCTCCTCCACTCTCTCTCCTGTCCCTCCTCCACTCTCTCTCCTGTCCCTCCTCCACTCCCTCTCCTGTCCCTCCTCCACTCCCTCTCCTGTCCCTCCTCCACTCCCTATCCAGTCCCTCCTCTCCTGTCCCTCCTCCACTCTCTCTCCTGTCCCTCCTCCACTCTCTCTCCTGTCCCTCCTCCACTCTCTCTCCTGTCCCTCCTCCACTCTCTCTCCTGTCCCTCCTCCACTCTCTCTCCTGTCCCTCCTCCACTCTCTCTCCTGTCCCTTCTCCACTCTCTCTCCTGTCCCTCCTCCACTCTCTCTCCTGTCCCTCCTCCACTCTCTCTCCTGTCCCTCCTCCACTCTCTCTCCTGTCCCTCCTCCACTCTCTCTCCTGTCCCTCCTCCACTCCCTCTCCTGTCCCTCCTCTCCTGTCCCTCCTCCACTCCCTCTCCTGTCCCTCCTCCACTCCCTCCTCTCCTGTCCCTCCTCCACTCCTCCTCTCCTGTCCCTCCTCCACTCCCTTCTCTCCTGTCCCTCCTCCACTCTCTCTCCTGTCCCTCCTCCACTCTCTCTCCTGTCCCTCCTCCACTCTCTCTCCTGTCCCTCCTCCACTCTCTCTCCTGTCCCTCCTCCACTCTCTCTCCTGTCCCTCCTCCACTCCCTCTCCTGTCCATCCTCTCCTGTCCCTCCTCCACTCCCTCTCCTGTCCCTCCTCCACTCCCTCCTCTCCTGTCCCTCCTCCACTCCCTCCTCTCCTGTCCCTCCTCCACTCCCTCCTCTCCTGTCCCTCCTCCACTCCCTCCTCTCCTGTCCCTCCTCCACTCCCTTCTCTCCTGTCCCTCCTCCACTCTCTCTCCTGTCCCTTCTCCACTCTCTCTCCTGTCCCTCCTCCACTCTCTCTCCTGTCCCTCCTCCACTCTCTCTCCTGTCCCTCCTCCACTCTCTCTCCTGTCCCTCCTCCACTCCCTCTCCTGTCCCTCCTCCACTCCCTCTCCTGTCCCTCCTCCACTCCCTCTCCTGTCCCTCCTCCACTCTCTCTCCTGTCCCTCCTCCACTCCCTCACGTGTCCCTCCTCTCCTGTCCCTCCTCCACTCTCTCTCCTGTCCCTCCTCCACTCCCTCTCCTGTCCCTCCTCCACTCTCTCTCCTGTCCCTCCTCCACTCTCTCTCCTGTCCCTCCTCCACTCTCTCTCCTGTCCCTCCTCCACTCCCTCTCCTGTCCCTCCTCCACTCCCTCTCCTGTCCCTCCTCTCCTGTCCCTCCTGCACTCCCCCCTCTCCTGTCCCTCCTCCACTCCCTCTCCTGTCCCTCCTCCACTCCCTCTCCTGTCCCTCCTCCACTCCCTCTCCTGTCCCTCCTCCACTCCCTCCTCTCCTGTCCCTCCTCCACTCCCTCCTCTCCTGTCCCTCCTCCACTCCCTCCTCTCCGCTCCCTCTCCTGTCCCTCCTCCGCTCTCTCTCCTGTCCCTCCTCCACTCCCTCTCCTGTCCCTCCTCCACTCCCTCTCCTGTCCCTCCTCCACTCCCTCTCCTGTCCCTCCTCCACTCCCTCTCCTGTCCCTCCTCCACTCCCTCTCCTGTCCCTCCTCCACTCTCTCTCCTGTCCCTCCTCCACTCTCTCTCCTGTCCCTCCTCCACTCCCCCCTCTCCTGTCCCTCCTCCACTCTCTCTCCTGTCCCTCCTCCACTCTCTCTCCTGTCCCTCCTCCACTCCCTCTCCTGTCCCTCCTCCACTCCCTCTCCTGTCCCTCCTCCACTCCCTCTCCTGTCCCTCCTCCACTCCCTCTCCTGTCCCTCCTCCACTCTCTCTCATGTCCCTCCTCCACTCTCTCTCATGTCCCTCCTCCACTCCCCCCTCTCCTGTCCCTCCTCCACTCCCCCCTCTCCTCTCCCTCCTCCACTCCCCCCTCCTGTCCCTCCTCCACTCCCTCTCCTGTCCCTCCTCCACTCCCTCTCCTGTCCCTCCTCCACTCCCTCTCCTGTCCCTCCTCCACTCTCTCTCCTGTCCCTCCTCCACTCCCTCTCCTGTCCCTCCTCCACTCTCCCTCCTCCAGTCCCTCTCCTGTCCCTCCTCCACTCCCTCTCCTGTCCCTCCTCCACTCTCTCTCCTGTCCCTCCACCACTCCCTCTCCTGTCCCTCCTCCACTCCCTCTCCTGTCCCTCCTCCACTCCCTCTCCTGTCCCTCCTCCACTCCCTCTCCTGTCCCTCCTCCACTCTCTCTCCTGTCCCTCCTCCACTCCCCCCTCTCCTGTCCCTCCTCCACTCCCCCCTCCTGTCCCTCCTCCACTCCCTCTCCTGTCCCTCCTCCACTCCCTCTCCTGTCCCTCCTCCACTCCCTCTCCTGTCCCTCTCCTGTCCCTCCTCCACTCTCTCTCCTGTCCCTCCTCCACTCCCTCTCCTGTCCCTCCTCCACTCCATCTCCTGTCCCTCCTCCACTCCCTCTCCTGTCCCTCCTCCACTCCCTCTCCTGTCCCTCCTCCGCTCCCCCCTCTCCTGTCCCTCCTCCGCTCCCCCCTCTCCTGTCCCTCCTCCACTCTCTCTCCTGTCCCTCCTCCACTCCCTCTCCTGTCCCTCCTCCACTCCCTCTCCTGTCCCTCCTCCACTCCCTCTCCTGTCCCTCCTCCACTCCCTCTCCTGTCCCTCCTCCACTCCCTCTCCTGTCCCTCCTCCACTCCCTCTCCTGTCCCTCCTCCACTCCCTCTCCTGTCCCTCCTCCACTCCCTCTCCTGTCCCTCCTCCACTCTCTCTCCTGTCCCTCCTCCACTCTCTCTCCTGTCCCTCCTCCACTCTCTCTCCTGTCCCTCCTCCACTCCCTCTCCTGTCCCTCCTCCACTCCCTCTCCTGTCCCTCCTCCACTCCCTATCCAGTCCCTCCTCTCCTGTCCCTCCTCCACTCTCTCTCCTGTCCCTCCTCCACTCTCTCTCCTGTCCCTCCTCCACTCTCTCTCCTGTCCCTCCTCCACTCTCTCTCCTGTCCCTCCTCCACTCTCTCTCCTGTCCCTCCTCCACTCTCTCTCCTGTCCCTCCTCCACTCTCTCTCCTGTCCCTCCTCCACTCTCTCTCCTGTCCCTCCTCCACTCTCTCTCCTGTCCCTTCTCCACTCTCTCTCCTGTCCCTCCTCCACTCTCTCTCCTGTCCCTCCTCCACTCTCTCTCCTGTCCCTCCTCCACTCTCTCTCCTGTCCCTCCTCCACTCTCTCTCCTGTCCCTCCTCCACTCCCTCTCCTGTCCCTCCTCTCCTGTCCCTCCTCCACTCCCTCTCCTGTCCCTCCTCCACTCCCTCCTCTCCTGTCCCTCCTCCACTCCCTCCTCTCCTGTCCCTCCTCCACTCCCTTCTCTCCTGTCCCTCCTCCACTCTCTCTCCTGTCCCTCCTCCACTCTCTCTCCTGTCCCTCCTCCACTCTCTCTCCTGTCCCTCCTCCACTCTCTCTCCTGTCCCTCCTCCACTCCCTCTCCTGTCCCTCCTCCACTCCCTCTCCTGTCCCTCCTCTCCTGTCCCTCCTCCACTCCCTCTCCTGTCCCTCCTCCACTCCCTCCTCTCCTGTCCCTCCTCCACTCCCTCCTCTCCTGTCCCTCCTCCACTCCCTCCTCTCCTGTCCCTCCTCCACTCCCTTCTCTCCTGTCCCTCCTCCACTCTCTCTCCTGTCCCTCCTCCACTCTCTCTCCTGTCCCTCCTCCACTCTCTCTCCTGTCCCTCCTCCACTCTCTCTCCTGTCCCTCCTCCACTCTCTCTCCTGTCCCTCCTCCACTCCCTCTCCTGTCCCTCCTCTCCTGTCCCTCCTCCACTCCCTCTCCTGTCCCTCCTCCACTCCCTCCTCTCCTGTCCCTCCTCCACTCCCTCCTCTCCTGTCCCTCCTCCACTCCCTTCTCTCCTGTCCCTCCTCCACTCCCTCTCCTGTCCCTCCTCCACTCCCTCTCCTGTCCCTCCTCCACTCCCTCTCCTGTCCCTCCTCCACTCCCTCTCCTGTCCCTCCTCCACACCCTCTCCTGTCCCTCCTCCACTCCCTCTCCTGTCCCTCCTCCACTCCCTCTCCTGTCCCTCCTCCACTCCCTCTCCTGTCCCTCCTCCACTCTCTCTCCTGTCCCTCCTCCACTCCCCCCTCTCCTGTCCCTCCTCCACTCCCCCCTCTCCTGTCCCTCCTCCACTCCCTCTCCTGTCTCTCCTCCGCTCCCTCTCCTGTCCCTCCTCCGCTCCCTCCCCTGTCCCTCCTCCACTCTCTCTCCTGTCCCTCCTCCACTCCCTCTCCTGTCCCTCCTCCACTCCCTCTCCTGTCCCTCCTCCACTCCCTCTCCTGTCCCTCCTCCACTCTCTCTCCTGTCCCTCCTCCACTCTCTCTCCTGTCCCTCCTCCACTCCCCCCTCTCCTGTCCCTCCTCCACTCCCCCCTCCTGTCCCTCCTCCACTCCCCCCTCCTGTCCCTCCTCCACTCCCCCCTCCTGTCCCTCCTCCACTCCCTCTCCTGTCCCTCCTCCACTCCCTCTCCTGTCCCTCCTCCACTCCCTCTCCTGTCCCTCCTCCATTCTCTCTCCTGTCCCTCCTCCACTCTCTCTCCTGTCCCTCCTCCACTCCCTCTCCTGTCCCTCCTCCACTCTCCCTCCTCCACTCCCTCTCCTGTCCCTCCTCCACTCCCTCTCCTGTCCCTCCTCCACTCCCTCTCCTGTCCCTCCTCCACTCCCTCTCCTGTCCCTCCTCCACTCTCTCTCCTGTCCCTCCTCCACTCCCTCTCCTGTCCCTCCTCCACTCGCTCTCCTGTCCCTCCTCTCCTGTCCCTCCTCCGCTCCCTCTCCTGTCCCTACTCCGCTCCCTCTCCTGTCCCTCCTCCGCTCCCTCTCCTGTCCCTACTCCGCTCACTCTCCTGTCCCTCCTCCGCTCCCTCTCCTGTCCCTCCTCCGCTCCCTCTCCTGTCCCTCCTCCGCTCCCTCCTCCGCTCTCTCTCCTGTCCCTCCTCCGCTCCCTCTCCTGTCCCTCCTCCGCTCCCTCTCCTGTCCCTCCTCCGCTCCCTCTCCTGTCCCTCCTCCACTCCCTCCTCCGCTCTCTCTCCTGTCCCTCCTCCGCTCCCTCTCCTGTCCCTCCTCCACTCCCTCTCCTGTCCCTCCTCCACTCCCTCCTCCGCTCTCTCTCCTGTCCCTCCTCCGCTCCCTCTCCTGTCCCTCCTCCGCTCCCTCTCCTGTCCCTCCTCCGCTCCCTCTCCTGTCCCTCCTCCGCTCCCTCTCCTGTCCCTCCTCCGCTCCCTCTCCTGTCCCTCCTCCGCTCCCTCACCTGTCCCTCCTCCGCTCCCTCTCCTGTCCCTCCTCCGCTCCCTCTCCTGTCCCTCCTCCGCTCCCTCTCCTGTCCCTCCTCCGCTCCCTCTCCTGTCCCTCCTCCGCTCCCTCTCCTGTCCCTCCTCCGCTCCCTCTCCTGTCCCTCCTCCGCTCTCTCTCCTGTCCCTCCTCCGCTCCCTCTCCTGTCCCTCCTCCGCTCCCTCTCCTGTCCCTCCTCCACTCCCTCTCCTGTCCCTCCTCCACTCCCTCCTCCGCTCTCTCTCCTGTCCCTCCTCCGCTCCCTCTCCTGTCCCTCCTCCACTCCCTCTCCTGTCCCTCCTCCACTCCCTCCTCCGCTCTCTCTCCTGTCCCTCCTGCGCTCCCTCTCCTGTCCCTCCTCCGCTCCCTCTCCACTCCCTCCTCCGCTCTCTCTCCTGTCCCTCCTCCGCTCCCTCTCCTGTCCCTCCTCCACTCCCTCTCCTGTCCCTCCTCCACTCCCTCTCCTGTCCCTCCTCCACTCCCTCCTCCGCTCTCTCTCCTGTCCCTCCTCCGCTCCCTCTCCTGTCCCTCCTCCGCTCCCTCTCCTGTCCCTCCTCCGCTCCCTCTCCTGTCCCTCCTCCGCTCCCTCTCCTGTCCCTCCTCCACTCCCTCTCCTGTCCCTCCTCCACTCCCTCCTCCGCTCTCTCTCCTGTCCCTCCTGCGCTCCCTCTCCTGTCCCTACTCCGCTCCCTCTCCTGTCCCTACTCCGCTCCCTCTCCTGTCCCTCCTCCGCTCCCTCTCCTGTCCCTACTCCGCTCACTCTCCTGTCCCTCCTCCGCTCCCTCTCCTGTCCCTCCTCCGCTCCCTCTCCTGTCCCTCCTCCGCTCCCTCCTCCGCTCTCTCTCCTGTCCCTCCTCCGCTCCCTCTCCTGTCCCTCCTCCGCTCCCTCTCCTGTCCCTCCTCCGCTCCCTCTCCTGTCCCTCCTCCACTCCCTCCTCCGCTCTCTCTCCTGTCCCTCCTCCGCTCCCTCTCCTGTCCCTCCTCCACTCCCTCTCCTGTCCCTCCTCCACTCCCTCCTCCGCTCTCTCTCCTGTCCCTCCTCCACTCCCTCTCCTGTCCCTCCTCCGCTCCCTCTCCTGTCCCTCCTCCGCTCCCTCTCCTGTCCCTCCTCCGCTCCCTCTCCTGTCCCTCCTCCGCTCCCTCTCCTGTCCCTCCTCCGCTCCCTCACCTGTCCCTCCTCCGCTCCCTCTCCTGTCCCTCCTCCGCTCCCTCTCCTGTCCCTCCTCCGCTCCCTCTCCTGTCCCTCCTCCGCTCCCTCTCCTGTCCCTCCTCCGCTCCCTCTCCTGTCCCTCCTCCGCCCCCTCTCCTGTCCCTCCTCCGCCCCCTCTCCTGTCCCTCCTCCGCCCCCTCTCCTGTCCCTCCTCCGCCCCCTCTCCTGTCCCTCCTCCGCCCCCTCTCCTGTCCCTCCTCCGCCCCCTCTCCTGTCCCTCCTCCGCCCCCTCTCCTGTCCCTCCTCCGCCCCCTCTCCTGTCCCTCCTCCGCCCCCTCTCCTGTCCCTCCTCCGCCCCCTCTCCTGTCCCTCCTCCGCTCCCTCTCCTGTCCCTCCTCCGCTCCCCCCTCCTGTCCCTCCTCCGCTCCCCCCTCCTGTCCCTCCTCCGCTCCCCCCTCCTGTCCCTCCTCCGCTCACTCTCCTGTCCCTCCTCCGCTCCCTCTCCTGTCCCTCCTCCGCTCCCTCTCCTGTCCCTCCTCCGCTCCCTCTCCTGTCCCTCCTCCGCTCTCTCTCCTGTCCCTCCTCCGCTCTCTCCTGTCCCTCCTCCGCTCCCTCCTCCACTCCCTCTCCTGTCCCTCCTCCACTCCCTCTCCTGTCCCTCCTCCACTCCCTCTCCTGTCCCTCCTCCACTCTCTCTCCTGTCCCTCCTCCACTCTCTCTCTTGTCCCTCCTCCACTCTCTCTCCTGTCCCTCCTCCACTCCCTCCTCCACTCCCTCTCCTGTCCCTCCTCCACTCCCTCTCCTGTCCCTCCTCCACTCCCGCTCCTGTCCCTCCTCCACTCCCTCTCCTGTCCCTCCTCCACTCCCTCTCCTGTCCCTCCTCCACTCTCTCTCCTGTCCCTCCTCCACTCTCTCTCCTGTCCCTCCTCCACTCTCTCTCCTGTCCCTCCTCCACTCTCTCTCCTGTCCCTCCTCCACTCCCTCCTCCACTCCCTCTCCTGTCCCTCCTCCACTCCCTCTCCTGTCCCTCCTCCACTCCCGCTCCTGTCCCTCCTCCGCTCCCTCTCCTGTCCCTCCTCCGCTCCCTCTCCTGTCCCTCCTCCGCTCCCTCTCCTGTCCCTCCTCCGCTCTCTCTCCTGTCCCTCCTCCGCTCCCGCTCCTGTCCCTCCTCCGCTCCCTCTCCTGTCCCTCCTCCGCTCCCTCTCCTGTCCCTCCTCCGCTCCCTCTCCTGTCCCTCCTCCGCTCCCTTTCCTGTCCCTCCTCCGCTCCCTCTCCTGTCCCTCCTCCGCTCCCTCTCCTGTCCCTCCTCCGCTCCCTCTCCTGTCCCTCCTCCGCTCTCTCTCCTGTCCCTCCTCCGCTCTCTCTCCTGTCCCTCCTCCGCTCCCTCTCCTGTCCCTCCTCCGCTCCCTCTCCTGTCCCTCCTCCACTCCCTCTCCTGTCCCTCCTCCACTGTCCCTCCTCCACTCCCTCTCCTGTCCCTCCTCCACTCTCTCTCATGTCCCTCCTCCACTCTCTCTCATGTCCCTCCTCCACTCCCCCCTCTCCTGTCCCTCCTCCACTCCCCCCTCTCCTCTCCCTCCTCCACTCCCCCCTCCTGTCCCTCCTCCACTCCCTCTCCTGTCCCTCCTCCACTCCCTCTCCTGTCCCTCCTCCACTCCCTCTCCTGTCCCTCCTCCACTCTCTCTCCTGTCCCTCCTCCACTCCCTCTCCTGTCCCTCCTCCACTCTCCCTCCTCCACTCCCTCTCCTGTCCCTCCTCCACTCTCTCTCCTGTCCCTCCTCCACTCCCTCTCCTGTCCCTCCTCCACTCCCTCTCCTGTCCCTCCTCCACTCCCTCTCCTGTCCCTCCTCCACTCCCTCTCCTGTCCCTCCTCCACTCCCTCTCCTGTCCCTCCTCCACTCCCTCTCCTGTCCCTCCTCCACTCTCTCTCCTGTCCCTCCTCCACTCTCTCTCCTGTCCCTCCTCCACTCCCCCCTCTCCTGTCCCTCCTCCACTCCCCCCTCCTGTCCCTCCTCCACTCCCTCTCCTGTCCCTCCTCCACTCCCTCTCCTGTCCCTCCTCCACTCCCTCTCCTGTCCCTCCTCCACTCCCTCTCCTGTCCCTCCTCCACTCCCTCTCCTGTCCCTCCTCCACTCCCTCTCCTGTCCCTCCTCCACTCCCTCTCCTGTCCCTCCTCCGCTCCCCCCTCTCCTGTCCCTCCTCCACTCTCTCTCCTGTCCCTCCTCCACTCCCTCTCCTGTCCCTCCTCCACTCCCTCTCCTGTCCCTCCTCCACTCCCTCTCCTGTCCCTCCTCCACTCCCTCTCCTGTCCCTCCTCCACTCCCTCTCCTGTCCCTCCTCCACTCCCTCTCCTGTCCCTCCTCCACTCCCTCTCCTGTCCCTCCTCCACTCCCTCTCCTGTCCCTCCTCCACTCCCTCTCCTGTCCCTCCTCCACTCTCTCTCCTGTCCCTCCTCCACTCTCTCTCCTGTCCCTCCTCCACTCTCTCTCCTGTCCCTCCTCCACTCTCTCTCCTGTCCCTCCTCCACTCCCTCTCCTGTCCCTCCTCCACTCCCTCTCCTGTCCCTCCTCCACTCCCTATCCAGTCCCTCCTCTCCTGTCCCTCCTCCACTCTCTCTCCTGTCCCTTCTCCACTCTCTCTCCTGTCCCTTCTCCACTCTCTCTCCTGTCCCTCCTCCACTCTCTCTCCTGTCCCTCCTCCACTCTCTCTCCTGTCCCTCCTCCACTCTCTCTCCTGTCCCTCCTCCACTCTCTCTCCTGTCCCTCCTCCACTCTCTCTCCTGTCCCTCCTCCACTCTCTCTCCTGTCCCTTCTCCACTCTCTCTCCTGTCCCTCCTCCACTCTCTCTCCTGTCCCTCCTCCACTCTCTCTCCTGTCCCTCCTCCACTCTCTCTCCTGTCCCTCCTCCACTCTCTCTCCTGTCCCTCCTCCACTCCCTCTCCTGTCCCTCCTCTCCTGTCCCTCCTCCACTCCCTCTCCTGTCCCTCCTCCACTCCCTCCTCTCCTGTCCCTCCTCCACTCCCTCCTCTCCTGTCCCTCCTCCACTCCCTTCTCTCCTGTCCCTCCTCCACTCTCTCTCCTGTCCCTCCTCCACTCCCTCTCCTGTCCCTCCTCCACTCTCTCTCCTGTCCCTCCTCCACTCTCTCTCCTGTCCCTCCTCCACTCTCTCTCCTGTCCCTCCTCCACTCCCTCTCCTGTCCCTCCTCTCCTGTCCCTCCTCCACTCCCTCTCCTGTCCCTCCTCCACTCCCTCCTCTCCTGTCCCTCCTCCACTCCCTCCTCTCCTGTCCCTCCTCCACTCCCTCCTCTCCTGTCCCTCCTCCACTCCCTTCTCTCCTGTCCCTCCTCCACTCTCTCTCCTGTCCCTTCTCCACTCTCTCTCCTGTCCCTCCTCCACTCTCTCTCCTGTCCCTCCTCCACTCTCTCTCCTGTCCCTCCTCCACTCTCTCTCCTGTCCCTCCTCCACTCTCTCTCCTGTCCCTCCTCCACTCCCTCTCCTGTCCCTCCTCTCCTGTCCCTCCTCCACTCCCTCTCCTGTCCCTCCTCCACTCCCTCCTCTCCTGTCCCTCCTCCACTCCCTCCTCTCCTGTCCCTCCTCCACTCCCTTCTCTCCTGTCCCTCCTCCACTCCCTCTCCTGTCCCTCCTCCGCTCTCTCTCCTGTCCCTCCTCCACTCCCTCCTCTCCTGTCCCTCCTCCACTCCCTCCTCTCCTGTCCCTCCTCCACTCCCTTCTCTCCTGTCCCTCCTCCACTCCCTCTCCTGTCCCTCCTCCACTCCCTCTCCTGTCCCTCCTCCACTCCCTCTCCTGTCCCTCCTCCACTCCCTCTCCTGTCCCTCCTCCACACCCTCTCCTGTCCCTCCTCCACTCCCTCTCCTGTCCCTCCTCCACTCCCTCTCCTGTCCCTCCTCCACTCCCTCTCCTGTCCCTCCTCCACTCTCTCTCCTGTCCCTCCTCCACTCCCCCCTCTCCTGTCCCTCCTCCACTCCCCCCTCTCCTGTCCCTCCTCCGCTCCCTCTCCTGTCTCTCCTCCGCTCCCTCTCCTGTCCCTCCTCCACTCCCTCCCCTGTCCCTCCTCCACTCTCTCTCCTGTCCCTCCTCCACTCCCTCTCCTGTCCCTCCTCCACTCCCTCTCCTGTCCCTCCTCCACTCCCTCTCCTGTCCCTCCTCCACTCCCTCTCCTGTCCCTCCTCCACTCTCTCTCCTGTCCCTCCTCCACTCTCTCTCCTGTCCCTCCTCCACTCCCCCCCTCTCCTGTCCCTCCTCCACTCCCCCCTCCTGTCCCTCCTCCACTCCCCCCTCCTGTCCCTCCTCCACTCCCCCCTCCTGTCCCTCCTCCACTCCCTCTCCTATCCCTCCTCCACTCCCTCTCCTGTCCCTCCTCCACTCCCTCTCCTGTCCCTCCTCCACTCTCTCTCCTGTCCCTCCTCCACTCTCTCTCCTGTCCCTCCTCCACTCCCTCTCCTGTCCCTCCTCCACTCTCCCTCCTCCACTCCCTCTCCTGTCCCTCCTCCACTCCCTCTCCTGTCCCTCCTCCACTCCCTCTCCTGTCCCTCCTCCACTCCCTCTCCTGTCCCTCCTCCACTCTCTCTCCTGTCCCTCCTCCACTCCCTCTCCTGTCCCTCCTCCACTCGCTCTCCTGTCCCTCCTCTCCTGTCCCTCCTCCGCTCCCTCTCCTGTCCCTCCTCCGCTCCCTCTCCTGTCCCTCCTCCGCTCCCTCCTCACCTGTCCCTCCTCCGCTCCCTCTCCAGTCCCTCCTCCGCTCCCTCTCCACTCCCTCCTCCGCTCTCTCTCCTGTCCCTCCTCCGCTCTCTCTCCTGTCCCTACTCCGCTCCCTCTCCTGTCCCTACTCCGCTCCCTCTCCTGTCCCTCCTCCGCTCTCTCTCCTGTCCCTCCTCCGCTCCCTCTCCTGTCCCTCCTCCGCTCCCTCTCCTGTCCCTCCTCCACTCCCTCCTCCGCTCTCTCTCCTGTCCCTCCTCCGCTCCCTCTCCTGTCCCTCCTCCACTCCCTCTCCTGTCCCTCCTCCACTCCCTCTCCTGTCCCTCCTCCACTCCCTCCTCCGCTCTCTCTCCTGTCCCTCCTCCGCTCCCTCTCCTGTCCCTCCTCCACTCCCTCTCCTGTCCCTCCTCCACTCCCTCCTCCGCTCTCTCTCCTGTCCCTCCTGCGCTCCCTCTCCTGTCCCTACTCCGCTCCCTCTCCTGTCCCTACTCCGCTCCCTCTCCTGTCCCTACTCCGCTCCCTCTCCTGTCCCTCCTCCGCTCCCTCTCCTGTCCCTCCTCCGCTCCCTCTCCTGTCCCTACTCCGCTCACTCTCCTGTCCCTCCTCCGCTCCCTCTCCTGTCCCTCCTCCGCTCCCTCTCCTGTCCCTCCTCCGCTCCCTCCTCCGCTCTCTCTCCTGTCCCTCCTCCGCTCCCTCTCCTGTCCCTCCTCCGCTCCCTCTCCTGTCCCTCCTCCGCTCCCTCTCCTGTCCCTCCTCCACTCCCTCCTCCGCTCTCTCTCCTGTCCCTCCTCCGCTCCCTCTCCTGTCCCTCCTCCACTCCCTCTCCTGTCCCTCCTCCACTCCCTCCTCCGCTCTCTCTCCTGTCCCTCCTCCGCTCCCTCTCCTGTCCCTCCTCCGCTCCCTCTCCTGTCCCTCCTCCGCTCCCTCTCCTGTCCCTCCTCCGCTCCCTCTCCTGTCCCTCCTCCGCTCCCTCTCCTGTCCCTCCTCCGCTCCCTCACCTGTCCCTCCTCCGCTCCCTCTCCTGTCCCTCCTCCGCTCCCTCTCCTGTCCCTCCTCCGCTCCCTCTCCTGTCCCTCCTCCGCTCCCTCTCCTGTCCCTCCTCCGCCCCCTCTCCTGTCCCTCCTCCGCCCCCTCTCCTGTCCCTCCTCCGCCCCCTCTCCTGTCCCTCCTCCGCCCCCTCTCCTGTCCCTCCTCCGCCCCCTCTCCTGTCCCTCCTCCGCCCCCTCTCCTGTCCCTCCTCCGCCCCCTCTCCTGTCCCTCCTCCGCCCCCTCTCCTGTCCCTCCTCCGCCCCCTCTCCTGTCCCTCCTCCGCCCCCTCTCCTGTCCCTCCTCCGCCCCCTCTCCTGTCCCTCCTCCGCTCCCTCTCCTGTCCCTCCTCCGCTCCCTCTCCTGTCCCTCCTCCGCTCCCCCCTCCTGTCCCTCCTCCGCTCCCCCCTCCTGTCCCTCCTCCGCTCACTCTCCTGTCCCTCCTCCGCTCCCTCTCCTGTCCCTCCTCCGCTCCCTCTCCTGTCCCTCCTCCGCTCCCTCTCCTGTCCCTCCTCCGCTCCCTCTCCTGTCCCTCCTCCGCTCCCTCTCCTGTCCCTCCTCCGCTCCCTCTCCTGTCCCTCCTCCGCTCTCTCTCCTGTCCCTCCTCCGCTCTCTCCTGTCCCTCCTCCGCTCCCTCCTCCGCTCCCTCTCCTGTCCCTCCTCCGCTCCCTCTCCTGTCCCTCCTCCGCTCCCTCTCCTGTCCCTCCTCCACTCTCTCTCCTGTCCCTCATCCACTCTCTCTCCTGTCCCTCCTCCACTCTCTCTCCTGTCCCTCCTCCACTCCCTCCTCCACTCCCTCTCCTGTCCCTCCTCCACTCCCTCTCCTGTCCCTCCTCCACTCCCGCTCCTGTCCCTCCTCCACTCCCTCTCCTGTCCCTCCTCCACTCCCTCTCCTGTCCCTCCTCCACTCTCTCTCCTGTCCCTCCTCCACTCTCTCTCCTGTCCCTCCTCCACTCTCTCTCCTGTCCCTCCTCCACTCCCTCCTCCACTCCCTCTCCTGTCCCTCCTCCACTCCCTCTCCTGTCCCTCCTCCACTCCCGCTCCTGTCCCTCCTCC
The DNA here is from genome assembly GCF_036365525.1 of Heterodontus francisci. Lineage (NCBI taxonomy): Eukaryota > Metazoa > Chordata > Chondrichthyes > Heterodontiformes > Heterodontidae > Heterodontus > Heterodontus francisci. The sequence continues at coordinate 67,880 of NW_027141442.1, forward strand.
GCTCCCTCTCCTGTCCCTCCTCCGCTCCCTCTCCTGTCCCTCCTCCGCTCCCTCTCCTGTCCCTCCTCCGCTCTCTCTCCTGTCCCTCCTCCGCTCCCGCTCCTGTCCCTCCTCCGCTCCCTCTCCTGTCCCTCCTCCGCTCCCTCTCCTGTCCCTCCTCCGCTCCCTCTCCTGTCCCTCCTCCGCTCCCTCTCCTGTCCCTCCTCCGCTCCCTCTCCTGTCCCTCCTCCGCTCCCTCTCCTGTCCCTCCTCCGCTCCCTCTCCTGTCCCTCCTCCGCTCTCTCTCCTGTCCCTCCTCCGCTCCCTCTCCTGTCCCTCCTCCGCTCCCTCTCCTGTCCCTCCTCCGCTCCCTCTCCTGTCCCTCCTCCGCTCCCCCCTCTCCTGTCCCTCCTCCACTCTCTCTCCTGTCCCTCCTCCACTCCCTCCTCCACTCCCTCTCCTGTCCCTCCTCCACTCCCTCTCCTGTCCCTCCTCCGCTCCCGCTCCTGTCCCTCCTCCGCTCCCTCTCCTGTCCCTCCTCCGCTCCCTCTCCTGTCCCTCCTCCGCTCCCTCTCCTGTCCCTCCTCCGCTCCCGCTCCTGTCCCTCCTCCGCTCCCTCTCCTGTCCCTCCTCCGCTCCCTCTCCTGTCCCTCCTCCGCTCCCTCTCCTGTCCCTCCTCCGCTCCCTCTCCTGTCCCTCCTCCGCTCCCTCTCCTGTCCCTCCTCCGCTCCCTCTCCTGTCCCTCCTCCGCTCCCTCTCCTGTCCCTCCTCCGCTCCCTCTCCTGTCCCTCCTCCGCTCCCTCTCCTGTCCCTCCTCCGCTCCCTCTCCTGTCCCTCCTCCGCTCCCTCTCCTGTCCCTCCTCCGCTCCCTCTCCTGTCCCTCCTCCGCTCCCTCTCCTGTCCCTCCTCCGCTCCCTCTCCTGTCCCTCCTCCGCTCCCTCTCCTGTCCCTCCTCCGCTCCCTCTCCTGTCCCTCCTCCGCTCCCTCTCCTGTCCCTCCTCCGCTCCCTCTCCTGTCCCTCCTCCGCTCCCTCTCCTGTCCCTCCTCCGCTCCCTCTCCACTCCCTCCTCCGCTCCCTCTCCTGTCTCTCCTCCGCTCCCTCTCCTGTCCCTCCTCCGCTCCCTCTCCTGTCCCTCCTCCGCTCCCTCTCCTGTCCCTCCTCCGCTCCCTCTCCTGTCCCTCCTCCGCTCCCTCTCCTGTCCCTCCTCCGCTCCCTCTCCTGTCCCTCCTCCGCTCCCTCTCCTGTCCCTCCTCCGCTCCCTCTCCTGTCCCTCCTCCGCTCCCTCTCCTGTCCCTCCTCCGCTCCCTCTCCTGTCCCTCCTCCGCTCCCTCTCCTGTCCCTCCTCCGCTCCCTCTCCTGTCCCTCCTCCGCTCCCTCTCCTGTCCCTCCTCCGCTCCCTCTCCTGTCCCTCCTCCGCTCCCTCTCCTGTCCCTCCTCCGCTCCCTCTCCTGTCCCTCCTCCGCTCTCTCTCCTGTCCCTCCTCCGCTCCCTCTCCTGTCCCTCCTCCACTCCCTCTCCTGTCCCTCCTCCGCTCCCTCTCCTGTCCCTCCTCCGCTCCCTCTCCTGTCCCTCCTCCACTCCCTCTCCTGTCCCTCCTCCGCTCTCTCTCCTGTCCCTCCTCCGCTCCCTCTCCTGTCCCTCCTCCGCTCCCTCTCCTGTCCCTCCTCCGCTCCCTCTCCTGTCCCTCCTCCGCTCCCTCTCCTGTCCCTCCTCCGCTCCCTCTCCTGTCCCTCCTCCGCTCCCTCTCCTGTCCCTCCTCCGCTCCCTCTCCTGTCCCTCCTCCGCTCCCTCTCCTGTCCCTCCTCCGCTCCCTCTCCTGTCCCTCCTCCGCTCCCTCTCCTGTCCCTCCTCCGCTCCCTCTCCTGTCCCTCCTCCGCTCCCTCTCCTGTCCCTCCTCCGCTCCCTCTCCTGTCCCTCCTCCGCTCCCTCTCCTGTCCCTCCTCCGCTCCCTCTCCTGTCCCTCCTCCGCTCCCTCTCCTGTCCCTCCTCCGCTCCCTCTCCTGTCCCTCCTCCGCTCCCTCTCCTGTCCCTCCTCCGCTCTCTCTCCTGTCCCTCCTCCGCTCTCTCTCCTGTCCCTCCTCCGCTCTCTCTCCTGTCCCTCCTCCGCCCCCTCTCCTGTCCCTCCTCCGCTCCCTCTCCTGTCCCTCCTCCGCTCCCTCTCCTGTCCCTCCTCCGCTCCCTCTCCTGTCCCTCCTCCGCTCCCTCTCCTGTCCCTCCTCCGCTCCCCCCTCTCCTGTCCCTCCTCCACTCTCTCTCCTGTCCCTCCTCCACTCTCTCTCCTTGTCCCTCCTCCACTCCCTCCTCCACTCCCTCTCCTGTCCCTCCTCCGCTCCCTCTCCTGTCCCTCCTCCGCTCCCACTCCTGTCCCTCCTCCGCTCCCTCTCCTGTCCCTCCTCCGCTCCCTCTCCTGTCCCTCCTCCGCTCCCTCTCCTGTCCCTCCTCCGCTCCCGCTCCTGTCCCTCCTCCGCTCCCTCTCCTGTCCCTCCTCCGCTCCCTCTCCTGTCCCTCCTCCGCTCCCTCTCCTGTCCCTCCTCCGCTCTCTCTCCTGTCCCTCCTCCGCTCCCTCTCCTGTCCCTCCTCCGCTCCCTCTCCTGTCCCTCCTCCGCTCCCTCTCCTGTCCCTCCTCCGCTCCCTCTCCACTCCCTCCTCCGCTCCCTCTCCTGTCCCTCCTCCGCTCCCTCTCCTGTCCCTCCTCCGCTCCCTCTCCTGTCCCTCCTCCGCTCCCTCTCCTGTCCCTCCTCCGCTCCCTCTCCTGTCCCTCCTCCGCTCCCTCTCCTGTCCCTCCTCCGCTCCCTCTCCTGTCCCTCCTCCGCTCCCTCTCCTGTCCCTCCTCCGCTCCCTCTCCTGTCCCTCCTCCGCTCCCTCTCCACTCCCTCCTCCGCTCTCTCTCCTGTCCCTCCTCCGCTCCCTCTCCTGTCCCTCCTCCGCTCCCTCTCCTGTCCCTCCTCCGCTCTCTCTCCTGTCCCTCCTCCGCTCTCTCTCCTGTCCCTCCTCCGCTCCCTCTCCTGTCCCTCCTCCGCTCCCTCTCCTGTCCCTCCTCCGCTCCCTCTCCTGTCCCTCCTCCACTCCCTCTCCTGTCCCTCCTCCACTCTCTCTCCTGTCCCTCCTCCACTCCCTCTCCTGTCCCTCCTCCGCTCCCTCTCCTGTCCCTCCTCCACTCTCTCTCCTGTCCCTCCTCCACTCCCTCTCCTGTCCCTCCTCCGCTCCCTCTCCTGTCCCTCCTCCGCTCCCTCTCCTGTCCCTCCTCCACTCCCTCTCCTGTCCCTCCTCCACTCCCTCTCCTGTCCCTCCTCCGCTCCCTCTCCTGTCCCTCCTCCGCTCCCTCTCCTGTCCCTCCTCCGCTCCCTCTCCTGTCCCTCCTCCGCTCTCTCTCCTGTCCCTCCTCCGCTCCCTCTCCTGTCCCTCCTCCACTCCCTCTCCTGTCCCTCCTCCGCTCCCTCTCCTGTCCCTCCTCCGCTCTCTCTCCTGTCCCTCCTCCACTCTCTCTCCTGTCCCTCCTCCACTCTCTCTCCTGTCCCTCCTCCACTCCCTCTCCTGTCCCTCCTCCGCTCCCTCTCCTGTCCCTCCTCCGCTCCCTCTCCTGTCCCTCCTCCGCTCCCTCTCCTGTCCCTCCTCCACTCTCTCTCCTGTCCCTCCTCCACTCTCTCTCCTGTCCCTCCTCCACTCCCTCTCCTGTCCCTCCTCCGCTCCCTCTCCTGTCCCTCCTCCGCTCTCTCTCCTGTCCCTCCTCCACTCCCTCTCCTGTCCCTCCTCTCCTGTCCCTCCTCAACTCCCTCTCCTGTCCCTCCTCCGCTCTCTCTCCTGTCCCTCCTCCGCTCTCTCTCCTGTCCCTCCTCCGCTCTCTCTCCTGTCCCTCCTCCACTCCCTCTCCTGTCCCTCCTCCGCTCCCTCTCCTGTCCCTCCTCCGCTCCCTCTCCTGTCCCTCCTCCACTCTCTCTCCTGTCCCTCCTCCACTCCCTCTCCTGTCCCTCCTCCGCTCTCTCTCCTGTCCCTCCTCCGCTCCCTCTCCTGTCCCTCCTCCACTCCCTCTCCTGTCCCTCCTCCGCTCCCTA
>NW_027141443.1:0-121270 GCF_036365525.1 Heterodontus francisci
TCACAGAGAGCAGGAACGTCCTAATCTGACACCCGGTCGCAGAGGGGGAAAGGACAGTGTATCTAACGCACTGTGACACCCGGTCCCAGAGGGGGAAACAACAGTGTATCTAACATCCAGTGACACCTGGTCCCGGAGGGGGAAAGGACAGTGTATCTAACGCACTGTGACACCCGGTCCCAGAGGGGGAAACAACAGTGTATCTAACATCCAGTGACACCTGGTCCCGGAGGGGGAAAGGACAGTGTATCTAACGCACTGTGACACCTGGTCCCAGAGGGGGGAAAGGACAGTGTATCTAACGCACTGTGACACCCAGTCCCAGAAGGGGAAAGGACAGTGTATCTAACGCACTGTGACACCCAGTCCCAGAGGGGGGAAAGGACAGTGTATCTAACATCCAGTGACACCTGGTCCCAGTGGGGGAAAGGACAGTGTATCTAACACACTGTGACACCTGGTCCCAGAGGGGGAAAGGACAGTGTATCTAACATCCAGTGACACCTGGTCCCAGAGGGGGAAAGGACAGTGTATCTAACACACTGTGACACCCTGTCCCAGAGGGGGAAAGGACAGTGTATCGAACACACTGTGACACCCTGTCCCAGAGGGGGAAAGGACAGTGCATCTAACACACTGTGACACCCTGTCCCAGAGGGGGAAAGGACAGTGTATCTAACACACTGTGACACCCTGTCCCAAAGGGGGAAAGGACAGTGTATCTAACACACTGTGACACCCTGTCCCAGAGGGGGAAAGGACAGTGTATCTAACACACTGTGACACCCAGTCCCAGAGGGGGAAAGGACAGTGTATCTAACATACTGTGACACCCGGCCGCGTTCTGAATCACTCCTTCTCTGGCAGCCCCCTCTCACCGTGTCTGCCTGGTGTGGTGGGAACTTGTCCACGAGTGCTTTGCCACCCGTGGGCACCGTCTGTGGCGTGTAGAATCCATTGACAATGAGCTCGAAATATTTCATGCGTTGCTGCCCTGTGGAAAGGGGAGGGGGGGGGAAGAGGGGTGGGAAAAGGCGTGTCAGGAGAGAACAACAGAGAAAAGCGAAGTCCAGGATTCACGTCTCAGATTTACCCCGCCCTCCTCGCAGATCACGCCCCACGTGTACCACAATCCCATTTTCCAGCCGTCGCTCCCTCCCTGCCCTCAATCCCCCAACCCCCCCACCCCCGAGCCTCCTCCGCACTCCGCCCTACAATTCCTCCACACTCTGTGCACCCCACGAATACTCCTCCGACCCCCCCCCCCCCACCCCCCCACTCCCTCACCAACTCTGCCGCAGGCCCTCTTTGTTCGCCTAAGAGGTATTGTTGGGATATTACTGTACTTTAAGGATAGGGTGACAGACCAGGCCCAAGTTCTGTTCCCACATCCCTTGGCATCGTTGATGAGCCCCCACGCCTCCCGTCTCTCGCTCACCCGACGCACCCCGCCCTCTCCCTGGTACCTTTGATGTCCAGCTGAGCGTGGATAATGTTTCCCATCACTGAAGTGTTGTGCAGATTCTTCACGGTATCTTTGGCGCCTCTGGTGCTGGTGAACACCACTTTGGCCAACCCCAGGTGCTTCTTATTCTTGGGGTTGTACAGGATCTCGATCTCCTCGATGTCGCCAAACTTCTTGCACATGTCCGCCAGGAAGCCCTCCTTGACGTTATCGTTCAGGCGGGCGAAGGTCACCTCCTTCAGTGGCACGGATCCGACATAGTACTCGTCAAACTGTGGCGGAACAGCAAAGGGTGGGGGCAAGGGTTAGGGACCGGACATTCGACCGCGGGCGGCATCACCGCACTCCGAGGGAGGTGCCACTCCGGCGGAGGTGCCAGCTTCGGGAGCAGAGGTTAACCGGACGCTCGGTGCCTGCCCGCTCAAATGCACGTGAAAGATGCCTCACTACCGGGAAGGGCAGGGTAGCATAGCAACCGCCCCCGTCTCCGATCTTATCCCATCAGCCCACATCACCAACATCAGCACGCCTCTCACACAGTCCACGCTCGGGGAGCTTCCTGCGCACAAATTGGCTGCTGAACTGCCCAGAGCCAGTGAGATTGACCCAAGAGAGAGGGGACTGAGAGACACTAGTCAGTGTATAGATATCACCCTGAGAGAGAGGGACTGAGAGACACCAGTCAGTGTATAGATATCACCCTGAGAGAGAGGGAATGAGAGACACCAGTCAGTGTACAGATATCACCCTGAGAGAGAGAGACAGAGAGACACTAGTCAGTGTACAGATATCACCCTGAGAGAGAGGGGACTGAGAGACACCAGTCAGTGTACAGATATCACCCTGAGAGAGAGGGGACTGAGAGACACCAGTCAGTGTACAGATATCACCCTGAGAGAGAGGGAATGAGAGACACCAGTCAGTGTACAGATATCACCCTGAGAGAGAGGGACTGAGAGACACCAGTCAGTGTACAGATATCACCCTGAGAGAGAGGGACAGAGAGACACCAGTCAGTGTACAGATATCACCCTGAGAGAGAAGGGACTGAGAGACACCAGTCAGTGTACAGATATCACCCTGAGAGAGAGGGACTGAGAGACACCAGTCAGTGTACAGATATCACCCTGAGAGAGAGGGACAGAGAGACACCAGTCAGTGTACAGATATCACCCTGAGAGAGAGGGACTGAGAGACACCAGTCAGTGAACAGATATCTCCCTGAGAGAGAGGGGACTGAGAGACACCAGTCAGTGTACAGATATCACCCTGAGAAAGAGGGGACTGAGAGACACCAGTCAGTGTACAGATATCACCCTGAGAGAGAGGGGACAGAGAGACACCAGTCAGTGTACAGATATCACCCTGAGAGAGAGGGACTGAGAGACACCAGTCAGTGTACAGATATCACCCTGAGAGAGTGGGGACTGAGAGACACCAGTCAGTGTACAGATATCACCCTGAGAAAGAGGGGACTGAGAGACACCAGTCAGTGTACAGATATCACCCTGAGAGAGAGGGGACTGAGAGACACCAGTCAGTGTCCAGATATCACCCTGAGAGAGAGGGACTGAGAGACACCAGTCAGTGTACAGATATCACCCTGAGAGAGAGGGGACTGAGAGACACCAGTCAGTGTACAGATATCTCCCTGAGAGAGAGGGACTGAGAGACACCAGTCAGTGTACAGATATCTCCCTGAGAGAGTGGGACTGAGAGACACCAGTCAGTGTACAGATATCACCCTGAGAGAGAGGGGACTGAGAGACACCAGTCAGTGTACAGATATCTCCCTGACAGAGAGGGACTGAGAGACACCAGTCAGTGTACAGATAGCACCCTGAGAGAGAGGGATTGAGAGACACCAGTCAGTGTCCAGATATCTCCCTGAGAGAGAGGGACTGAGAGGCACCAGTCAGTGTACAGATATCTCCCTGAGAGAGTGGGACTGAGAGACACCAGTCAGTGTACAGATATCACCCTGAGAGAGAGGGGACTGAGAGACACCAGTCAGTGTACAGATATCACCCTGAGAGAGGGGACTGAGAGACACCAGTCAGTGTACAGATATCACCCTGAGAGAGTGGGACTGAGAGACACCAGTCAGTGTACAGATATCACCCTGAGAGAGAGGGGACTGAGAGACACCAGTCAGTGTACAGATATCTCCCTGAGAGAGAGGGACTGAGAGACACCAGTCAGTGTACAGATATCTCCCTGAGAGAGAGGGACTGAGAGACACCAGTCAGTGTACAGATATCACCCTGAGAGAGAGGGGACTGAGAGACACCAGTCAGTGTACAGATATCACCCTGAGAGAGAGGGACTGAGAGACACCAGTCAGTGTACAGATATCTCCCTGAGAAAGTGGGACTGAGAGACACCAGTCAGTGAAGAGATATCACCCTGAGAGAGAGGGACTGATTGACACCAGTCAGTGTACAGATATCTCCCTGAGAGAGAGGGACTGAGAGACACGAGTCAGTGTACAGATATCACCCTGAGAGAGAGGGGACTGAGAGACACCAGTCAGTGTACAGATATCACCCTGAGAGAGAGGGGCCTGAGAGACACGAGTCAGTGTACAGATATCACCCTGAGAGAGAAGGGACTGAGAGACACCAGTCAGTGTACAGATATCACCCTGAGAGAGAGGGACTGAGAGACACCAGTCAGTGTATCACACGCCGTGCAATGGCAGTGAGTGAGATATGCAGGCTGGTGATCCCACAAACGCCAACTGCAGAGTAGAGGGGAAGGCAAATACCTTGAATTTGGGCACAGGGAGGGAGATATCGCGATGTTTCGTCCAGATGCGTCTCTGCCGCGGGTCGCGGACGTCTCCCACCGGTGGAAAACCAGCATCCTGAAAGAAAAAAAAAACAAAATGACGGCCTGGTAAAATTAACCGCCTTCAGAACCCTCTCCGTGCCGACCGACCGGGTCGCACACTGTCCGACAAGGCCCCCCCTCACGCCGACAGCGACACCACCCCAGCCCCCCTCCCCCCGATCCAGCGGCGGACGCCTGCGTACCGGCCGGCCAGCCCTCCCTCCCCTGTCGAGGCACGGGGACCTACCGGAATGCTGAAATACAGGCCGTCATAGCGATACACCTTCTGCGGCACCCTCCGAATTGTTGGATCCGCCACCAACTTGTAGTTATTCCACTGCGTGTTTTGTCCTTTCAGCGTTTCTCCTGCAGTCTCCTGGTCCATTGCCTCAAACTGGCCGAGGTTGAAGGGAAGGGAAAAAAAAAAAGAGTCGGTCAGCAGTGCGAGGCGGAAGGAAGGAACTTAACGCGGACAAGCGCGAGGGCTGATCCATTTTGGCTGGAGGAACGTGGTGCGGCCACATAACAGAAAGGGTAGGTTTCTCGACGGGGTGCAGGAGCAGAGGGACCCGGGGGTACGTGGGCAGAAAGCGCTGAAGGTGGCAGGGCGGAGTTGAGAGCGCGGTTCAAAAAGATATACAGTATCCCGGGCTTGAGAGAGGCTATCGGACAAAAGCAAGGAAGTTACGATGAACTCTTCCTCAAAACACTGGTTTGGCCTCCACTGGAGTCTTCGCCCAACTGCGGTTGGCAAACTTCAGAAGGGGGTGGGAGGAGGAGCAAGCAGACTGCTCTTCGAAAGAGCCAGCACAGTCTCGATGGGCTGACTGGACTCTGCCTGTCATCTATTACTCTGAGATGGGCAGGGAGAAGGAGGAGAGGAACTGGGGCGTTGGTGCAATGACCTTCGATACGGGCCATGCCTTGGTCACCGCAAGATTGGAATATTCCAACGCACTCCCGGCCGTTACACCCTCTGTAAACTTCACGTCACCCGAAGCTCAGCGCAACCGCCCCTCAACCCTCCCTATCTCTGTAACCTCCTCCAGCCCCTCAACCCTCCCTATCTCTGTAACCTCCTCCAGCCCCTGCAACCCTCCCGATCTCTGTAACCTCCTCCAGCCCCTCAACCCTCCCTATCTCTGTAACCTCCTCCAGCCCCTCAACCCTCCCAATCTCTGTAACCTCCTCCAGCCCCTCAACCCTCCCTATCTCTGTAACCTCCTCCAGCCCCTCAAAAATCCCTATCTCTGTAACCTCCTCCAGCCCCTCAACCCTCCCGATCTCTGTAACCTCCTCCAGCCGCTCAACCCTCCCTATCTCTGTAACCTCCTCCAGCCCCTCAACCCTCCCTATCTCTCCAACCTCCTCCAGACCCTCAAAAATCCCTATCTCTGTAACCTCCTCCAGCCCCTCAACCCTCCCCATCTCTGTAACCTCCTCCAGCCCCTCAACCCTCCCGATCTCTGTAACCTCCTCCAGCCCCTCAACCCTCCCTATCTCTGTAACCTCCTCCAGCCCCTCAACCCTCCCTATCTCTCCAACCTCCTCCAGACCCTCAAAAATCCCTATCTCTGTAACCTCCTCCAGCCCCTCAACCCTCCCTATCTCTGGAACCTCCTCCAGCCCCCTCAACCCTCCCTATCTCTGTAACCTCCTCCAGCCCCTCAACCCTCCCTATCTCTGTAACCTCCTCCAGCCCCTCAACCCTCCCTATCTCTCCAACCTCCTCCAGACCCTCAAAAATCCCTATCTCTGTAACCTCCTCCAGCCCCTCAACCCTCCCTATCTCTGTAACCTCCTCCAGCCCCTCAACCCTCCCTATCTCTGTAACCTCCTCCAGCCCCTCAACCCTCCCTATCTCTCCAACCTCCTCCAGACCCTCAAAAATCCCTATCTCTGTAACCTCCTCCAGCCCCTCAACCCTCCCTATCTCTGGAACCTCCTCCAGCCCCCTCAACCCTCCCTATCTCTGTAACCTCCTCCAGCCCCTCAACCCTCCCTATCTCTCCAACCTCCTCCAGACCCTCAAAAATCCCTATCTCTGTAACCTCCTCCAGCCCCTCAACCCTCCCTATCTCTGTAACCTCCTCCAGCCCCTCAACCCTCCCTATCTCTCCAACCTCCTCCAGACCCTCAAAAATCCCTATCTCTCCAACCTCCTCCAGACCCTCAAAAATCCCTATCTCTGTAACCTCCTCCAGCCCCTCAACCCTCCCTATCTCTGTAACCTCCTCCAGCCCCTCAACCCTCCCTATCTCTGGAACCTCCTCCAGCCCCCTCAACCCTCCCTATCTCTGTAACCTCCTCCAGCCCCTCAACCCTCCCTATCTCTGTAACCTCCTCCAGCCCCTCAACCCTCCCTATCTCTCCAACCTCCTCCAGACCCTCAAAAATCCCTATCTCTGTAACCTCCTCCAGCCCCTCAACCCTCCCTATCTCTGTAACCTCCTCCAGCCCCTCAACCCTCCCTATCTCTCCAACCTCCTCCAGACCCTCAAAAATCCCTATCTCTGTAACCTCCTCCAGCCCCTCAACCCTCCCTATCTCTGTAACCTCCTCCAGCCCCTCAACCCTCCCTATCTCTGTAACCTCCTCCAGCCCCTCAACCCTCCCTATCTCTCCAACCTCCTCCAGACCCGCAAAAATCCCTATCTCTGTAACCTCCTCCAGCCCCTCAACCCTCCCTATCTCTGGAACCTCCTCCAGCCCCCTCAACCCTCCCTATCTCTGTAACCTCCTCCAGACCCTCAACCCTCCCTATCTCTGTAACCTCCTCCAGCCCTTCAACCCTCCCTATCTCTGTAACCTCCTCCAGACCCTCAACCCTCCCTATCTCTGTAACCTCCTCCAGCCCCTCAAAAATCCCGATCTCTGTAACCTCCTCCAGACCCTCAACCCTCCCTATCTCTGTAACCTCCTCCAGCCCCTCAAAAATCCCAATCTCTGTAACCTCCTCCAGACCCTCAACCCTCCCTATCTCTGTAACCTCCTCCAGCCCCTCAAAAATCCCAATCTCTGTAACCTCCTCCAGACCCTCAAAAATCCCTATCTCTGTAACCTCCTCCAGCCCCTCAACCCTCCCCATCTCTGTAACCTCCTCCAGCCCCTCAACCCTCCCTATCTCTGTAACCTCCTCCAGCCCCTCAACCCTCCCTATCTCTGTAACCTCCTCCAGCCCCTCAACCCTCGCGATCTCTGTAACCTCTTCCAGCCCCTCAACCCTCCCTATCTCTGTAACCTCCTCCAGACCCTCAACCCTCCCTATCTCTGTAACCTCCTCCAGCCCCTCAACCCTCACTATCTCTGAAACCTCCTCCAGCCCCGACAAACTACCCATCTCTGCAAGCTCCTCCAGCCCCTCAACCGTCCCTATATCTGTAACCTCCTCCAGTCCCCTACAACCCTCCCTATCTCTGTAACATCCTCCAGCCCCTACAACCCTCCCTATCTCTGTAACTTCCTCCAGCCCCTACACCCATCCCTATCTCTGTAACCTCATCCAGTCCCCAACAACCCTCCCTATCTCTGTAACCTCCGCCAGTCCCCGACACCCATCCCTATCTCTGTAACCTCCTCCAGTCCCCGACAACCCTCCCTATCTCTGTAACCTCCTCCAGTCCACAACAACCCTCCCTATCTTTGTAACCTCCGCCAGTCGCCTACACCCATCCCTATCTCTGTAACCTCCTCCAGTCCCCTACAACCCTCCCTATCTCTGTAACCTCCTCCAGCCTCCAGCCCCTACAACACTCACTATCTCTGTAACCTCCTCCAGCACCGACAACCCTCCCTATCTCTGTAACCTCCGTCAGCCCCTACACCCCTCCCGATCTCTGTAACCTCCTCCAGATCCTACAACCCTCCCTATCTCTGTAACCTCCTGCAGCTCCTACAACCCTCCCCATCTCTGTAACCTCCTCCAGCCCTCTACAACCCTCCCTATCTCTGTAACCTTCTCCAGTCCCCGACAACCCTCCCTATCTCTGTAACCTCCTCCAGCCTCCAGCCCCTACAACACTCACTATCTCTGTAACCTCCTCCAGCACCGACAACCCTCCCGATCTCTGTAACCTCCTCCAGTCCCCTACAACCCTCCCTTTCTCTGTAAGCTCCTCCAGCCCGTACAACACTTGCTATCTCTGTCACCTCCTCCAGCCCCGACAACCCTCCCCATCTCTGCAACCTCCTCCAGCCCCGACAACCCTCCCTATCTCTGTAACCTCCTCCAGCCTCCAGCCCCTACAACACTCACTATCTCTGTAACCTCCTCCAGCACCGACACCCCTCCCCATCTCTGTAACCTCCTGCAGCCCCTACAACACTCCCTATCTCTGTAACCTCCTCCAGCCGCTACAACCGTCCCTATCTCTGTAAGCTCCTCCAGCCCGAACAACACTCCCTATCTCTGTAACCTCCTCCAGCTCCTACAACCCTCCCTAAATCTGTAACCTCCTCCAGCCCCTACAACCCTCCCTATCTCTGTAACCTCCTCCAGCCCCTCAACCCTCCCTACCTCTGTAACCTCCTCCAGCCCCTCAACCCACCCTATCTCTGTAAACTCCTCCAGTCCCTGCAACCCTCCCTATCTCTGCAACCTCCTCCAGCTGCGACAACGCTCCTTATCTCTGGAACCGCCTCCAGCCCCTCAACCCTCTGTATCTCTGTAACCTCCTCCAGCTCCTACAACCCTCCCTATCTCTGTAACCTCCTCCGCCCCTACAACTCTCCCTATCTCTGGAACCTCCTCCGCACCTACAACCCCCCCTATCTCTGTAACCTCCTCCGCCCCTGCAACACTCCCTATCTCTGTAACCTCCGCCACTCCGACAACCCTCCCTATCTCTGTAACCTCCTCCAGCCCCTCAACCCTCCCTACCTCTGTAACCTCCTCCAGCTCCTTACAACCCTCCCCATCTCTGTAACCTCCTCTGCCCCTACAACCCTCCCTATCTCTGGAACCTCCACCGCCCCTACAACCCCCCCCATCTCTGTAACCTCCTCCGCCCCTGCAACCCTCCCTATCTCTGTAACCTCCTCCGCCCCGACAATCCTCCCCATCTCTGTAAACTCCTCTGCCCCTACAACACGCCCTATCTCTGTAACCTCCTCCAGCCCCTCAACCCTCCCTATCTCTGTCACCTCCTCCAGCCCCGACAACTCTCCCTTTCTCTGTAACCTCCTTCAGCCCCGACAACCATCCCAATCTCGGTAACCTCCTCCAGCCCCTCAACCCTCCCTATCTCCGTAACCTCCTCCAGCTCCTACAACCCTCCCTATCTCTGTAACCTCCTCCGCCCCTACAACCCTCCCTATCTCTGGAACCTCCTCCGCACCTACAACACTCCCTATCTCTGTAACCTCCTACATCCCGACAACCCTCCCTATCTCTGTAACCTCCTCCGCCCCTACAACTCTCCCTATCTCTGGAACCTCCTCCGCACCTACAACCCCCCCTTATCTCTGTAACCTCCGCCACTCCGACAACCCTCCCTATCTCTGTAACCTCCTCCAGCCCCTCAACCCTCCCGACCTCTGTAACCTCCTCCAGCTCCTTACAACCCTCCCCATCTCTGTAACCTCCTCCGCCCCTACAACCCTCCCTATCTCTGGAACCTCCACCGCCCCTACAACCCCCCCCATCTCTGTAACCTCCTCCGCCCCTGCAACCCTCCCTACCTCTGTAACCTCCTCCGCCCCGACAACCCTCCCCATCTCTGTAAACTCCTCTGCCCCTACAACACGCCCTATCTCTGTAACCTCCTCCAGCCCCTCAACCCTCCCTATCTCTGTAACCTCCTCCAGCCCCGACAACTCTCCCTTTCTCTGTAACCTCCTTCAGCCCCTGCAACCCTCCCAATCTCGGTAACCTCCTCCAGCCCCTCAACCCTCCCTATCTCCGTAACCTCCTCCAGCTCCTACAACCCTCCCTATCTCTGTCACCTCCTCCAGCCCCGACAACTCTCCCTTTCTCTGTAACCTCCTTCAGCCCCTACAACCCTCCCAATCTCGGTAACCTCCTCCAGCCCCTCAACCCACCCTATCTCCGTAACCTCCTCCAGCTCCTACAACCCTCCCTATCTCTGTAACCTCCTCCGCCCCTACAACCCTCCCTATCTCTGGAACCTCCTCCGCACCTACAACACTCCCTATCTCTGTAACCTCCTACATCCCTACAACCCTCCCTATCTCTGTAACCTCCTCCAGCCCCTCAACCCTCCCTACCTTTGTAACCTCCTCCAGCTCCTTACAACACTCCCCATCTCTGTAACCTCCTCCGCCCCTACAACCCTCCCTATCTCTGGAACCTCCTCCGCCCCTACAACCCCCCCTATCTCTGGAACCTCTTCCGCCCCTACAACCCTCCCTATCTCTGTAACCTCCTCCGCCCCGACAACCCTCCCTATCTCTGTACCTTCTTCGCCCCCACAACACGCCCTATCTCTGTAACCTCCTCCAGCCCCTCAACCCTCCCTATCTCTGTCACCTCCTCCAGCCCCGACAACTCTCCCTTTCTCTGCAACCTCCTCCAGTCCCTGCAATCCTCCCTATCTCTGTAACCTCCTCCAGCCCCTACAACCCTCCCTATCTCTGTAACCTCCGTCAGCCCCTACAACCCTCCCTATCTCTGTAACCTCCTGCAGCTCCTGCAACCCTCCCCATCTCTGTAACCTCCTCCAGCCCTCTACAACCCTTCCTATCTCTGTAATCTCCTCCAGTCCTGACAACCCTCCCCATCTCTGTAACCTCCTCCAGCCCTCTACAACCCTCCCTATCTCTGTAACCTTCTCCAGTCCCCTACAACCCTCCCTATATCTGTAACCTCCTCCAGCCCTTGACAATCCTCCCTATCTCTGTAACCTCCTCCAGTCCCCTACACCCCTCCCCATCTCTGTAACCTCCTGCAGCCCCTACAACACTCCCTATCTCTGTAACCTCCTCCAGCCGCTACAACCGTCCCTATCTCTGTAAGTTCCTCCAGCCCGAACAACACTCCCTATCTCTGTAACCTCCTCCAGCTCCTACAACCCTCCCTAAATCTGAAACCTCCTCCAGCCCCGACAACCCTCCCTATCTCTGTAACCTCCTCCAGCCCCTCAACCCTCCCTACCTCTGTAACCTCCTCCAGCCCCTCAACCCACCCTATCTCTAAACTCCTCCAGTCCCTGCAACCCTCCCTATCTCTGTAACCTCCTCCAGCTGCGACAACGCTCCTTATCTCTGGAACCGCCTCCAGCCCCTCAACCCTCTGTATCTCTGTAACCTCCTCCAGCTCCTACAACCCTCCCTATCGCTGTAACCTCCTCCGCACCTACAACCCCCCCTATCTCTGTAACCTCCTCCGCCCCTGCAACACTCCCTATCTCTGTAACCTCCGCCACTCCGACAACCCTCCCTATCTCTGTAACCTCCTCCAGCCCCTCAACCCTCCCGACCTCTGTAACCTCCTCCAGCTCCTTACATCCCTCCCCATCTCTGTAACCTCCTCTACCCCTACAACCCTCCCCATCTCTGTAACCTCCTCCGCCCCTGCAACCCTCCCTATCTCTGTAACCTCCTCCGCCCCGACAATCCTCCCCATCTCTGTAAACTCCTCTGCCCCTACAACACGCCCTATCTCTGAAACCTCCTCCAGCCCCTCAACCCTCCCTACCTCTGTCACCTCCTCCAGCCCCGACAACTCTCCCTTTCTCTGTAACCTCCTTCAGCCCCGACAACCCTCCCAATCTCGGTAACCTCCTCCAGCCCCTCAACCCTCCCTATCTCCGTAACCTCCTCCAGCTCCTACAACCCTCCCTATCTCTGTAACCTCCTCCGCCCCTACAACCCTCCCTATCTCTGGAACCTCCTCCGCACCTACAACACTCCCTATCTCTGTAACCTCCTACATCCCGACAACCCTCCCTATCTCTGTAACCTCCTCTGCCCCTGCAACTCTCCCTATCTCTGGAACCTCCTCCGCACCTACAACCCCCCCTATCTCTGTAACCTCCTCCGCCCCTACAACACTCCCTATCTCTGTAACCTCCGCCACTCCGACAACCCTCCCTATCTCTGTAACCTCCTCCAGCCCCTCAACCCTCCCTACCTCTGTAACCTCCTCCAGCTCCTTACAACCCTCCCCATCTCTGTAACCTCCTCCGCCCCTACAACCCTCCCTATCTCTGGTACCTCCACCGCCCCTACAACCCCCCCCATCTCTGGAACCTCCTCCGCCCCTGCAACCCTCCCTATCTCTGTAACCTCCTCCGCCCCGACAACCCTCCCCATCTCTGTAAACTCCTCTGCCCCCACAACACGCCCTATCTCTGTAACCTCCTCCAGCCCCTCAACCCTCCCTATCTCTGTCACCTCCTCCAGCCCCGACAACTCTCCCTTTCTCTGTAACCTCCTTCAGCCCCTACAACCCTCCCAATCTCGGTAACCTCCTCCAGCCCCTCAACCCTCCCTATCTCCGTAACCTCCTCCAGCTCCTACAACCCTCCCTATCTCTGTAACCTCCTCCGCCCCTACAACCCTCCCTATCTCTGGAACCTCCTCCGCACCTACAACACTCCCTATCTCTGTAACCTCCTACATCCCTACAACCCTCCCTATCTCTGTAACCTCCTCCAGCCCCTCAACCCTCCCTAGCTCTGTAACCTCCTCCAGCTCCTTACAACACTCCCCATCTCTGTAACCTCCTCCGCCCCTACAACCCTCCCTATCTCTGGAACCTCCTCCGCCCCTACAACCCCCCCTATCTCTGGAACCTCTTCCGCCCCTACAACCCTCCCTATCTCTGTAACCTCCTCCGCCCCGACAACCCTCCCTATATCTGTAACCTCCTCCAGCCCTTGACAATCCTCCCTATTTCTCTAACCTCCTCCTGCCCCTACACCCCTCCCTATCTCGGTAACCTCCTTCAGCTCCTCCAACCCTCCCTTTCTCTGTAACCTCCTCCAGCCCCCTACAACCCTCCCTATCTCTGTAACCTCATCCAGTCCCCTACAACCCTCCCTATATCTGTAACCCCCTCCAGCCCTCTACAACCCTCCCCATCTCTGTAACCTCCTCCAGCCCAGACAACCCTCCCTATCTCTGTAACCTCCTCCAGTCCCCTACACCCCTCCCCATCTCTGTAACCTCCTGCAGCCCCTACAACACTCCCTATCTCTGTAACCTCCTCCAGCCGCTACAACCGTCCCTATCTCTGTAAGCTCCTCCAGCCTGAACAACACTCCCTATCTCTGTAACCTCCTCCAGCTCCTACAAGCCTCCCTAAATCTGTAACCTCCTCCAGCCCCTACATTCCTCCCTATCTCTGTAACCTCCTCCAGCCCCTCAACCCTCCCTACCTCTGTAACCTCCTCCAGCCCCTCAACCCACCCTATCTCTGTAAACTCCTCCAGTTCCTGCAACCCTCCCTATCTCTGTAACCTCCTCCAGCTGCGACAACGTTCCTTATCTCTGTAACCGCCTCCAGCCCCTCAACCCTCTGTATCTCTGTAACCTCCTCCGCCCCGACAACTCTCCCTCTCTCTGGAACCTCCTCCGCACCTACAACCCCCCCTATCTCTGTAACCTCCTCCGCCCCTACAACACTCCCTATCTCTGTAACCTCCGCCACTCCGACAACCCTCCCTATCTCTGTAACCTCCTCCAGCCCCTCAACCCTCCCTACCTCTGTAACCTCCTCCAGCTCCTGACAACCATCCCCATCTCTGTAACCTCCTCCGCCCCTACAACCCTCCCTATCTCTGGAACCTCCACCGCCCCTACAACCCCCCCCATCTCTGTAACCTCCTCCGCCCCTACAACCCTCCCTATCTCTGTAACCTCCTCCGCCCCGACAACCCTCCCCATCTCTGTAAACTCCTCTGCCCCCACAACACGCCCTATCTCTGTAACCTCCTCCAGCCCCTCAACCCTCCATATCTCTGTCACCTCCTCCAGCCCCGACAACTCTCCCTTTCTCTGCAACCTCCTTCAGCCCCTACAACCCTCCCAATCTCGGTAACCTCCTCCAGCCCCTCAACCCTCCCTATCTCCGTAACCTCCTCCAGCTCCTACAACCCTCCCTATCTCTGTAACCTCCTCCGCCCCTACAACCCTCCCTATCTCTGGAACCTCCTCCGCACCTACAACACTCCCTATCTCTGTAACCTCCTCCAGCCCCTCAACCCTCCCTATCTCTGTAACCTCCTCCAGCCCCTCAACCCTCCCTACCTCTGTAACCTCCTCCAGCTCCTTACAACCCTCCCCATCTCTGTAACCTCCTCCGCCCCGACAACCCCCCCTATCTCTGTAACCTCCTCCGCCCCTACAACACTCCCTATCTCTGTAACCTGCGCCACTCCGACAACCCTCCCTATCTCTGTAACCTCCTCCAGCCCCTCAACCCTTCCTATATCTGTAACCTCCTCCAGCTCCTTACAACCCTCCCCATCTCTGTAACCTCCTCTGCCCCTACAACCCCCCCCATCTCTGTAACCTCCTCCGCCCCTGCAACCCTCCCTATCTCTGTAACCTCCTCCAGCCCCTCAACCCTCCCTATCTCTGTCACCTCCTCCAGCCCCAACAACTCTCCCTTTCTCTGCAACCTCCTTCAGCCCCGACAACCCTCCCAATCTCGGTAACCTCCTCCAGCCCCTCAACCCTCCCCATCTCCGTAACCTCCTCCAGCTCCTACAACCCTCCCTATCTCTGTAACCTCCTCCGCACCTACAACACTCCCTATCTCTGTAACCTCCTACATCCCGACAACCCTCCCTATCTCTGTAACCTCCTCCGCCCCTACAACTCTCCCCATCTCTGGAACCTCCTCCGCACCTACAAACCCCCCATCTCTGTAACCTCCTCCGCCCCTACAACACTCCCTATCTCTGTAACCTCCACCACTCCGACAACCCTCTCTATCTCTGTAACCTCCTCCAGCCCCTCAACCCTCCCTATCTCTGTAACCTCCTCCAGCCCTTCAACCCCCCCTATCTCTGGAACCTCTTCCGCCCCTACAACCCTCCCTATCTCTGTAACCTCCTCCGCCCCGACAACCCTCCCTATCTCTGTACCTTCTTCGCCCCCACAACACGCCCTATCTCTGTAACCTCCTCCAGCCCCTCAACCCTCCCTATCTCTGTCACCTCCTCCAGCCCCGACAACTCTCCCAATCTCTGCAACCTCCTCCAGTCCCTGCAATCCTCCCTATCTCTGTAACCTCCTCCAGCCCCTACAACCCTCCCTATCTCTGTAACCTCCGTCAGCCCCTACAACCCTCCCTATCTCTGTAACCTCCTGCAGCTCCTGCAACCCTCCCCATCTCTGTAACCTCCTCCAGCCCTCTACAACCCTTCCTATCTCTGTAATCTCCTCCAGTCCTGACAACCCTCCCCATCTCTGTAACCTCCTCCAGCCCTCTACAACCCTCCCTATCTCTGTAACCTTCTCCAGTCCCCTACAACCCTCCCTATATCTGTAACCTCCTCCAGCCCTTGACAATCCTCCCTATCTCTGTAACCTCCTCCAGTCCCCTACACCCCTCCCCATCTCTGTAACCTCCTGCAGCCCCTACAACACTCCCTATCTCTGTAACCTCCTCCAGCCGCTACAACCGTCCCTATCTCTGTAAGTTCCTCCAGCCCGAACAACACTCCCTATCTCTGTAACCTCCTCCAGCTCCTACAACCCTCCCTAAATCTGTAACCTCCTCCAGCCCCGACAACCCTCCCTATCTCTGTAACCTCCTCCAGCCCCTCAACCCTCCCTACCTCTGTAACCTCCTCCAGCCCCTCAACCCACCCTATCTCTAAACTCCTCCAGTCCCTGCAACCCTCCCTATCTCTGTAACCTCCTCCAGCTGCGACAACGCTCCTTATCTCTGGAACCGCCTCCAGCCCCTCAACCCTCTGTATCTCTGTAACCTCCTCCAGCTCCTACAACCCTCCCTATCGCTGTAACCTCCTCCGCACCTACAACCCCCCCTATCTCTGTAACCTCCTCCGCCCCTGCAACACTCCCTATCTCTGTAACCTCCGCCACTCCGACAACCCTCCCTATCTCTGTAACCTCCTCCAGCCCCTCAACCCTCCCGACCTCTGTAACCTCCTCCAGCTCCTTACATCCCTCCCCATCTCTGTAACCTCCTCTACCCCTACAACCCTCCCCATCTCTGTAACCTCCTCCGCCCCTGCAACCCTCCCTATCTCTGTAACCTCCTCCGCCCCGACAATCCTCCCCATCTCTGTAAACTCCTCTGCCCCTACAACACGCCCTATCTCTGAAACCTCCTCCAGCCCCTCAACCCTCCCTATCTCTGTCACCTCCTCCAGCCCCGACAACTCTCCCTTTCTCTGTAACCTCCTTCAGCCCCGACAACCCTCCCAATCTCGGTAACCTCCTCCAGCCCCTCAACCCTCCCTATCTCCGTAACCTCCTCCAGCTCCTACAACCCTCCCTATCTCTGTAACCTCCTCCGCCCCTACAACCCTCCCTATCTCTGGAACCTCCTCCGCACCTACAACACTCCCTATCTCTGTAACCTCCTACATCCCGACAACCCTCCCTATCTCTGTAACCTCCTCTGCCCCTGCAACTCTCCCTATCTCTGGAACCTCCTCCGCACCTACAACCCCCCCTATCTCTGTAACCTCCTCCGCCCCTACAACACTCCCTATCTCTGTAACCTCCGCCACTCCGACAACCCTCCCTATCTCTGTAACCTCCTCCAGCCCCTCAACCCTCCCTACCTCTGTAACCTCCTCCAGCTCCTTACAACCCTCCCCATCTCTGTAACCTCCTCCGCCCCTACAACCCTCCCTATCTCTGGTACCTCCACCGCCCCTACAACCCCCCCCATCTCTGGAACCTCCTCCGCCCCTGCAACCCTCCCTATCTCTGTAACCTCCTCCGCCCCGACAACCCTCCCCATCTCTGTAAACTCCTCTGCCCCCACAACACGCCCTATCTCTGTAACCTCCTCCAGCCCCTCAACCCTCCCTATCTCTGTCACCTCCTCCAGCCCCGACAACTCTCCCTTTCTCTGTAACCTCCTTCAGCCCCTACAACCCTCCCAATCTCGGTAACCTCCTCCAGCCCCTCAACCCTCCCTATCTCCGTAACCTCCTCCAGCTCCTACAACCCTCCCTATCTCTGTAACCTCCTCCGCCCCTACAACCCTCCCTATCTCTGGAACCTCCTCCGCACCTACAACACTCCCTATCTCTGTAACCTCCTACATCCCTACAACCCTCCCTATCTCTGTAACCTCCTCCAGCCCCTCAACCCTCCCTAGCTCTGTAACCTCCTCCAGCTCCTTACAACACTCCCCATCTCTGTAACCTCCTCCGCCCCTACAACCCTCCCTATCTCTGGAACCTCCTCCGCCCCTACAACCCCCCCTATCTCTGGAACCTCTTCCGCCCCTACAACCCTCCCTATCTCTGTAACCTCCTCCGCCCCGACAACCCTCCCTATCTCTGGTACCTCCACCGCCCCTACAACCCCCCCCATCTCTGGAACCTCCTCCGCCCCTGCAACCCTCCCTATCTCTGTAACCTCCTCCGCCCCGACAACCCTCCCCATCTCTGTAAACTCCTCTGCCCCCACAACACGCCCTATCTCTGTAACCTCCTCCAGCCCCTCAACCCTCCCTATCTCTGTCACCTCCTCCAGCCCCGACAACTCTCCCTTTCTCTGTAACCTCCTTCAGCCCCTACAACCCTCCCAATCTCGGTAACCTCCTCCAGCCCCTCAACCCTCCCTATCTCCGTAACCTCCTCCAGCTCCTACAACCCTCCCTATCTCTGTAACCTCCTCCGCCCCTACAACCCTCCCTATCTCTGGAACCTCCTCCGCACCTACAACACTCCCCATCTCTGTAACCTCCTCCGCCCCTACAACCCTCCCTATCTCTGGAACCTCCTCCGCCCCTACAACCCCCCCTATCTCTGGAACCTCTTCCGCCCCTACAACCCTCCCTATCTCTGGAACCTCCTCCGCCCCGACAACCCTCCCTATATCTGTAACCTCCTCCAGCCCTTGACAATCCTCCCTATTTCTCTAACCTCCTCCTGCCCCTACACCCCTCCCTATCTCGGTAACCTCCTTCAGCTCCTCCAACCCTCCCTTTCTCTGTAACCTCCTCCAGCCCCCTACAACCCTCCCTATCTCTGTAACCTCATCCAGTCCCCTACAACCCTCCCTATATCTGTAACCCCCTCCAGCCCTCTACAACCCTCCCCATCTCTGTAACCTCCTCCAGCCCAGACAACCCTCCCTATCTCTGTAACCTCCTCCAGTCCCCTACACCCCTCCCCATCTCTGTAACCTCCTGCAGCCCCTACAACACTCCCTATCTCTGTAACCTCCTCCAGCCGCTACAACCGTCCCTATCTCTGTAAGCTCCTCCAGCCTGAACAACACTCCCTATCTCTGTAACCTCCTCCAGCTCCTACAAGCCTCCCTAAATCTGTAACCTCCTCCAGCCCCTACATTCCTCCCTATCTCTGTAACCTCCTCCAGCCCCTCAACCCTCCCTACCTCTGTAACCTCCTCCAGCCCCTCAACCCACCCTATCTCTGTAAACTCCTCCAGTTCCTGCAACCCTCCCTATCTCTGTAACCTCCTCCAGCTGCGACAACGTTCCTTATCTCTGTAACCGCCTCCAGCCCCTCAACCCTCTGTATCTCTGTAACCTCCTCCGCCCCGACAACTCTCCCTCTCTCTGGAACCTCCTCCGCACCTACAACCCCCCCTATCTCTGTAACCTCCTCCGCCCCTACAACACTCCCTATCTCTGTAACCTCCGCCACTCCGACAACCCTCCCTATCTCTGTAACCTCCTCCAGCCCCTCAACCCTCCCTACCTCTGTAACCTCCTCCAGCTCCTGACAACCATCCCCATCTCTGTAACCTCCTCCGCCCCTACAACCCTCCCTATCTCTGGAACCTCCACCGCCCCTACAACCCCCCCCATCTCTGTAACCTCCTCCGCCCCTACAACCCTCCCTATCTCTGTAACCTCCTCCGCCCCGACAACCCTCCCCATCTCTGTAAACTCCTCTGCCCCCACAACACGCCCTATCTCTGTAACCTCCTCCAGCCCCTCAACCCTCCATATCTCTGTCACCTCCTCCAGCCCCGACAACTCTCCCTTTCTCTGCAACCTCCTTCAGCCCCTACAACCCTCCCAATCTCGGTAACCTCCTCCAGCCCCTCAACCCTCCCTATCTCCGTAACCTCCTCCAGCTCCTACAACCCTCCCTATCTCTGTAACCTCCTCCGCCCCTACAACCCTCCCTATCTCTGGAACCTCCTCCGCACCTACAACACTCCCTATCTCTGTAACCTCCTCCAGCCCCTCAACCCTCCCTATCTCTGTAACCTCCTCCAGCCCCTCAACCCTCCCTACCTCTGTAACCTCCTCCAGCTCCTTACAACCCTCCCCATCTCTGTAACCTCCTCCGCCCCGACAACCCCCCCTATCTCTGTAACCTCCTCCGCCCCTACAACACTCCCTATCTCTGTAACCTGCGCCACTCCGACAACCCTCCCTATCTCTGTAACCTCCTCCAGCCCCTCAACCCTTCCTATATCTGTAACCTCCTCCAGCTCCTTACAACCCTCCCCATCTCTGTAACCTCCTCTGCCCCTACAACCCCCCCCATCTCTGTAACCTCCTCCGCCCCTGCAACCCTCCCTATCTCTGTAACCTCCTCCAGCCCCTCAACCCTCCCTATCTCTGTCACCTCCTCCAGCCCCAACAACTCTCCCTTTCTCTGCAACCTCCTTCAGCCCCGACAACCCTCCCAATCTCGGTAACCTCCTCCAGCCCCTCAACCCTCCCCATCTCCGTAACCTCCTCCAGCTCCTACAACCCTCCCTATCTCTGTAACCTCCTCCGCACCTACAACACTCCCTATCTCTGTAACCTCCTACATCCCGACAACCCTCCCTATCTCTGTAACCTCCTCCGCCCCTACAACTCTCCCCATCTCTGGAACCTCCTCCGCACCTACAAACCCCCCATCTCTGTAACCTCCTCCGCCCCTACAACACTCCCTATCTCTGTAACCTCCACCACTCCGACAACCCTCTCTATCTCTGTAACCTCCTCCAGCCCCTCAACCCTCCCTATCTCTGTAACCTCCTCCAGCCCTTCAACCCTCCCTATCTCTGTAACCTCCTCCAGACCCTCAACCCTCCCTATCTCTGTAACCTCCTCCAGACCCTCAACCCTCCCTATCTCTGTAACCTCCTCCAGCCCTTCAACCCTCCCTATCTCTGTAACCTCCTCCAGACCCTCAACCCTCCCTATCTCTGTAACCTCCTCCAGCCCCTCAAAAATCCCGATCTCTGTAACCTCCTCCAGACCCTCAACCCTCCCTATCTCTGTAACCTCCTCCAGCCCCTCAAAAATCCCAATCTCTGTAACCTCCTCCAGACCCTCAACCCTCCCTATCTCTGTAACCTCCTCCAGCCCCTCAAAAATCCCAATCTCTGTAACCTCCTCCAGACCCTCAAAAATCCCTATCTCTGTAACCTCCTCCAGCCCCTCAACCCTCCCCATCTCTGTAACCTCCTCCAGCCCCTCAACCCTCCCTATCTCTGTAACCTCCTCCAGCCCCTCAACCCTCCCTATCTCTGTAACCTCCTCCAGCCCCTCAACCCTCGCGATCTCTGTAACCTCTTCCAGCCCCTCAACCCTCCCTATCTCTGTAACCTCCTCCAGACCCTCAACCCTCCCTATCTCTGTAACCTCCTCCAGCCCCTCAACCCTCACTATCTCTGAAACCTCCTCCAGCCCCGACAAACTACCCATCTCTGCAAGCTCCTCCAGCCCCTCAACCGTCCCTATATCTGTAACCTCCTCCAGTCCCCTACAACCCTCCCTATCTCTGTAACATCCTCCAGCCCCTACAACCCTCCCTATCTCTGTAACTTCCTCCAGCCCCTACACCCATCCCTATCTCTGTAACCTCATCCAGTCCCCAACAACCCTCCCTATCTCTGTAACCTCCGCCAGTCCCCGACACCCATCCCTATCTCTGTAACCTCCTCCAGTCCCCGACAACCCTCCCTATCTCTGTAACCTCCTCCAGTCCACAACAACCCTCCCTATCTTTGTAACCTCCGCCAGTCGCCTACACCCATCCCTATCTCTGTAACCTCCTCCAGTCCCCTACAACCCTCCCTATCTCTGTAACCTCCTCCAGCCTCCAGCCCCTACAACACTCACTATCTCTGTAACCTCCTCCAGCACCGACAACCCTCCCTATCTCTGTAACCTCCGTCAGCCCCTACACCCCTCCCGATCTCTGTAACCTCCTCCAGATCCTACAACCCTCCCTATCTCTGTAACCTCCTGCAGCTCCTACAACCCTCCCCATCTCTGTAACCTCCTCCAGCCCTCTACAACCCTCCCTATCTCTGTAACCTTCTCCAGTCCCCTACAACCCTCCCTATATCTGTAACCTCCTCCAGCCCTCTACAACCCTCCCTATCTCTGTAACCTTCTCCAGTCCCCTACAACCCTCCCTATATCTGTAACCTCCTCCAGCCCTTGACAATCCTCCCTGTCTCTCTAACCTCCTCCTGCCTCGACACCCCTCCCTATCTCTGTAACCTCCTCCAGACCCTCAACCCTCCCTATCTCTGTAACCTCCTCCAGCCCCTCAAAAATCCCGATCTCTGTAACCTCCTCCAGACCCTCAACCCTCCCTATCTCTGTAACCTCCTCCAGCCCCTCAAAAATCCCGATCTCTGTAACCTCCTCCAGACCCTCAACCCTCCCTATCTCTGTAACCTCCTCCAGCCCCTCAAAAATCCCGATCTCTGTAACCTCCTCCAGACCCTCAAAAATCCCTATCTCTGTAACCTCCTCCAGCCCCTCAACCCTCCCTATCTCTGTAACCTCCTCCAGCCCCTCAACCCTCCCTATCTCTGTAACCTCCTCCAGCCCCTCAACCCTCCCGATGTCTGTAACCTCCTCCAGCCCCTCAACCCTCCCTATCTCTGTAACCTCCTCCAGACCCTCAACCCTCCCTATCTCTGTAACCTCCTCCAGCCCCTCAACCCTCACTATCTCTGTAACCTCCTCCAGCCCCGACAAACTCCCCATCTCTGCAAGCTCCTCCAGCCCCTCAACCGTCCCTATATCTGTAACCTCCTCCAGTCCCCTACAACCCTCCCCATCTCTGTAACTTCCTCCAGCCCCTACACCCATCCCTATCTCTGTAACCTCCTCCAGTCCCCAACAACCCTCCCTATCTCTGTAACCTCCGCCAGTCCCCGACACCCATCCCTATCTCTGTAACCTCCTCCAGTCCCCGACAACCCTCCCTATCTCTGTAACCTCCTCCAGTCCACAACAACCCTCCCTATCTCTGTAACCTCCGCCAGTCGCCTACACCCATCCCTATCTCTGTAACCTCCTCCAGTCCCCTACAACCCTCCCTTTCTCTGTACGCTCCTCCAGCCCGTACAACACTTGCTATCTCTGTCACCTCCTCCAGCCCCGACAACCCTCCCCATCTCTGCAACCTCCTCCAGCCCCGACAACCCTCCCTATCTCTGTAACCTCCTCCAGCCTCCAGCCCCTACAACACTCACTATCTCTGTAACCTCCTCCAGCACCGACAACCCTCCCGATCTCTGTAACCTCCTCCAGTCCCCTACAACCCTCCCTTTCTCTGTAAGCTCCTCCAGCCCGTACAACACTTGCTATCTCTGTCACCTCCTCCAGCCCCGACAACCCTCCCCATCTCTGCAACCTCCTCCAGCCCCGACAACCCTCCCTATCTCTGTAACCTCCTCCAGCCTCCAGCCCCTACAACACTCACTATCTCTGTAACCTCCTCCAGCACCGACACCCCTCCCCATCTCTGTAACCTCCTGCAGCCCCTACAACACTCCCTATCTCTGTAACCTCCTCCAGCCGCTACAACCGTCCCTATCTCTGTAAGCTCCTCCAGCCCGAACAACACTCCCTATCTCTGTAACCTCCTCCAGCTCCTACAACCCTCCCTAAATCTGTAACCTCCTCCAGCCCCTACAACCCTCCCTATCTCTGTAACCTCCTCCAGCCCCTCAACCCTCCCTACCTCTGTAACCTCCTCCAGCCCCTCAACCCACCCTATCTCTGTAAACTCCTCCAGTCCCTGCAACCCTCCCTATCTCTGCAACCTCCTCCAGCTGCGACAACGCTCCTTATCTCTGGAACCGCCTCCAGCCCCTCAACCCTCTGTATCTCTGTAACCTCCTCCAGCTCCTACAACCCTCCCTATCTCTGTAACCTCCTCCGCCCCTACAACTCTCCCTATCTCTGGAACCTCCTCCGCACCTACAACCCCCCCTATCTCTGTAACCTCCTCCGCCCCTGCAACACTCCCTATCTCTGTAACCTCCGCCACTCCGACAACCCTCCCTATCTCTGTAACCTCCTCCAGCCCCTCAACCCTCCCTACCTCTGTAACCTCCTCCAGCTCCTTACAACCCTCCCCATCTCTGTAACCTCCTCTGCCCCTACAACCCTCCCTATCTCTGGAACCTCCACCGCCCCTACAACCCCCCCCATCTCTGTAACCTCCTCCGCCCCTGCAACCCTCCCTATCTCTGTAACCTCCTCCGCCCCGACAATCCTCCCCATCTCTGTAAACTCCTCTGCCCCTACAACACGCCCTATCTCTGTAACCTCCTCCAGCCCCTCAACCCTCCCTATCTCTGTCACCTCCTCCAGCCCCGACAACTCTCCCTTTCTCTGTAACCTCCTTCAGCCCCGACAACCATCCCAATCTCGGTAACCTCCTCCAGCCCCTCAACCCTCCCTATCTCCGTAACCTCCTCCAGCTCCTACAACCCTCCCTATCTCTGTAACCTCCTCCGCCCCTACAACCCTCCCTATCTCTGGAACCTCCTCCGCACCTACAACACTCCCTATCTCTGTAACCTCCTACATCCCGACAACCCTCCCTATCTCTGTAACCTCCTCCGCCCCTACAACTCTCCCTATCTCTGGAACCTCCTCCGCACCTACAACCCCCCCTTATCTCTGTAACCTCCGCCACTCCGACAACCCTCCCTATCTCTGTAACCTCCTCCAGCCCCTCAACCCTCCCGACCTCTGTAACCTCCTCCAGCTCCTTACAACCCTCCCCATCTCTGTAACCTCCTCCGCCCCTACAACCCTCCCTATCTCTGGAACCTCCACCGCCCCTACAACCCCCCCCATCTCTGTAACCTCCTCCGCCCCTGCAACCCTCCCTACCTCTGTAACCTCCTCCGCCCCGACAACCCTCCCCATCTCTGTAAACTCCTCTGCCCCTACAACACGCCCTATCTCTGTAACCTCCTCCAGCCCCTCAACCCTCCCTATCTCTGTAACCTCCTCCAGCCCCGACAACTCTCCCTTTCTCTGTAACCTCCTTCAGCCCCTGCAACCCTCCCAATCTCGGTAACCTCCTCCAGCCCCTCAACCCTCCCTATCTCCGTAACCTCCTCCAGCTCCTACAACCCTCCCTATCTCTGTCACCTCCTCCAGCCCCGACAACTCTCCCTTTCTCTGTAACCTCCTTCAGCCCCTACAACCCTCCCAATCTCGGTAACCTCCTCCAGCCCCTCAACCCACCCTATCTCCGTAACCTCCTCCAGCTCCTACAACCCTCCCTATCTCTGTAACCTCCTCCGCCCCTACAACCCTCCCTATCTCTGGAACCTCCTCCGCACCTACAACACTCCCTATCTCTGTAACCTCCTACATCCCTACAACCCTCCCTATCTCTGTAACCTCCTCCAGCCCCTCAACCCTCCCTACCTTTGTAACCTCCTCCAGCTCCTTACAACACTCCCCATCTCTGTAACCTCCTCCGCCCCTACAACCCTCCCTATCTCTGGAACCTCCTCCGCCCCTACAACCCCCCCTATCTCTGGAACCTCTTCCGCCCCTACAACCCTCCCGATCTCTGTAACCTCCTCCGCCCCGACAACCCTCCCTATCTCTGTACCTTCTTCGCCCCCACAACACGCCCTATCTCTGTAACCTCCTCCAGCCCCTCAACCCTCCCTATCTCTGTCACCTCCTCCAGCCCCGACAACTCTCCCTTTCTCTGCAACCTCCTCCAGTCCCTGCAATCCTCCCTATCTCTGTAACCTCCTCCAGCCCCTACAACCCTCCCTATCTCTGTAACCTCCGTCAGCCCCTACAACCCTCCCTATCTCTGTAACCTCCTGCAGCTCCTGCAACCCTCCCCATCTCTGTAACCTCCTCCAGCCCTCTACAACCCTTCCTATCTCTGTAATCTCCTCCAGTCCTGACAACCCTCCCCATCTCTGTAACCTCCTCCAGCCCTCGACAACCCTCCCTATCTCTGTAACCTTCTCCAGTCCCCTACAACCCTCCCTATATCTGTAACCTCCTCCAGCCCTTGACAATCCTCCCTATCTCTGTAACCTCCTCCAGTCCCCTACACCCCTCCCCATCTCTGTAACCTCCTGCAGCCCCTACAACACTCCCTATCTCTGTAACCTCCTCCAGCCGCTACAACCGTCCCTATCTCTGTAAGTTCCTCCAGCCCGAACAACACTCCCTATCTCTGTAACCTCCTCCAGCTCCTACAACCCTCCCTAAATCTGTAACCTCCTCCAGCCCCGACAACCCTCCCTATCTCTGTAACCTCCTCCAGCCCCTCAACCCTCCCTACCTCTGTAACCTCCTCCAGCCCCTCAACCCACCCTATCTCTAAACTCCTCCAGTCCCTGCAACCCTCCCTATCTCTGTAACCTCCTCCAGCTGCGACAACGCTCCTTATCTCTGGAACCGCCTCCAGCCCCTCAACCCTCTGTATCTCTGTAACCTCCTCCAGCTCCTACAACCCTCCCTATCGCTGTAACCTCCTCCGCACCTACAACCCCCCCTATCTCTGTAACCTCCTCCGCCCCTGCAACACTCCCTATCTCTGTAACCTCCGCCACTCCGACAACCCTCCCTATCTCTGTAACCTCCTCCAGCCCCTCAACCCTCCCGACCTCTGTAACCTCCTCCAGCTCCTTACATCCCTCCCCATCTCTGTAACCTCCTCTACCCCTACAACCCTCCCCATCTCTGTAACCTCCTCCGCCCCTGCAACCCTCCCTATCTCTGTAACCTCCTCCGCCCCGACAATCCTCCCCATCTCTGTAAACTCCTCTGCCCCTACAACACGCCCTATCTCTGAAACCTCCTCCAGCCCCTCAACCCTCCCTATCTCTGTCACCTCCTCCAGCCCCGACAACTCTCCCTTTCTCTGTAACCTCCTTCAGCCCCGACAACCCTCCCAATCTCGGTAACCTCCTCCAGCCCCTCAACCCTCCCTATCTCCGTAACCTCCTCCAGCTCCTACAACCCTCCCTATCTCTGTAACCTCCTCCGCCCCTACAACCCTCCCTATCTCTGGAACCTCCTCCGCACCTACAACACTCCCTATCTCTGTAACCTCCTACATCCCGACAACCCTCCCTATCTCTGTAACCTCCTCTGCCCCTGCAACTCTCCCTATCTCTGGAACCTCCTCCGCACCTACAACCCCCCCTATCTCTGTAACCTCCTCCGCCCCTACAACACTCCCTATCTCTGTAACCTCCGCCACTCCGACAACCCTCCCTATCTCTGTAACCTCCTCCAGCCCCTCAACCCTCCCTACCTCTGTAACCTCCTCCAGCTCCTTACAACCCTCCCCATCTCTGTAACCTCCTCCGCCCCTACAACCCTCCCTATCTCTGGTACCTCCACCGCCCCTACAACCCCCCCCATCTCTGGAACCTCCTCCGCCCCTGCAACCCTCCCTATCTCTGTAACCTCCTCCGCCCCGACAACCCTCCCCATCTCTGTAAACTCCTCTGCCCCCACAACACGCCCTATCTCTGTAACCTCCTCCAGCCCCTCAACCCTCCCTATCTCTGTCACCTCCTCCAGCCCCGACAACTCTCCCTTTCTCTGTAACCTCCTTCAGCCCCTACAACCCTCCCAATCTCGGTAACCTCCTCCAGCCCCTCAACCCTCCCTATCTCCGTAACCTCCTCCAGCTCCTACAACCCTCCCTATCTCTGTAACCTCCTCCGCCCCTACAACCCTCCCTATCTCTGGAACCTCCTCCGCACCTACAACACTCCCTATCTCTGTAACCTCCTACATCCCTACAACCCTCCCTATCTCTGTAACCTCCTCCAGCCCCTCAACCCTCCCTAGCTCTGTAACCTCCTCCAGCTCCTTACAACACTCCCCATCTCTGTAACCTCCTCCGCCCCTACAACCCTCCCTATCTCTGGAACCTCCTCCGCCCCTACAACCCCCCCTATCTCTGGAACCTCTTCCGCCCCTACAACCCTCCCTATCTCTGTAACCTCCTCCGCCCCGACAACCCTCCCTATATCTGTAACCTCCTCCAGCCCTTGACAATCCTCCCTATTTCTCTAACCTCCTCCTGCCCCTACACCCCTCCCTATCTCGGTAACCTCCTTCAGCTCCTCCAACCCTCCCTTTCTCTGTAACCTCCTCCAGCCCCCTACAACCCTCCCTATCTCTGTAACCTCATCCAGTCCCCTACAACCCTCCCTATATCTGTAACCCCCTCCAGCCCTCTACAACCCTCCCCATCTCTGTAACCTCCTCCAGCCCAGACAACCCTCCCTATCTCTGTAACCTCCTCCAGTCCCCTACACCCCTCCCCATCTCTGTAACCTCCTGCAGCCCCTACAACACTCCCTATCTCTGTAACCTCCTCCAGCCGCTACAACCGTCCCTATCTCTGTAAGCTCCTCCAGCCTGAACAACACTCCCTATCTCTGTAACCTCCTCCAGCTCCTACAAGCCTCCCTAAGTCTGTAACCTCCTCCAGCCCCTACATTCCTCCCTATCTCTGTAACCTCCTCCAGCCCCTCAACCCTCCCTACCTCTGTAACCTCCTCCAGCCCCTCAACCCACCCTATCTCTGTAAACTCCTCCAGTTCCTGCAACCCTCCCTATCTCTGTAACCTCCTCCAGCTGCGACAACGTTCCTTATCTCTGGAACCGCCTCCAGCCCCTCAACCCTCTGTATCTCTGTAACCTCCTCCGCCCCGACAACTCTCCCTCTCTCTGGAACCTCCTCCGCACCTACAACCCCCCCTATCTCTGTAACCTCCTCCGCCCCTACAACACTCCCTATCTCTGTAACCTCCGCCACTCCGACAACCCTCCCTATCTCTGTAACCTCCTCCAGCCCCTCAACCCTCCCTACCTCTGTAACCTCCTCCAGCTCCTGACAACCATCCCCATCTCTGTAACCTCCTCCGCCCCTACAACCCTCCCTATCTCTGGAACCTCCACCGCCCCTACAACCCCCCCCATCTCTGTAACCTCCTCCGCCCCTACAACCCTCCCTATCTCTGTAACCTCCTCCGCCCCGACAACCCTCCCCATCTCTGTAAACTCCTCTGCCCCCACAACACGCCCTATCTCTGTAACCTCCTCCAGCCCCTCAACCCTCCATATCTCTGTCACCTCCTCCAGCCCCGACAACTCTCCCTCTCTCTGCAACCTCCTTCAGCCCCTACAACCCTCCCAATCTCGGTAACCTCCTCCAGCCCCTCAACCCTCCCTATCTCCGTAACCTCCTCCAGCTCCTACAACCCTCCCTATCTCTGTAACCTCCTCCGCCCCTACAACCCTCCCTATCTCTGGAACCTCCTCCGCACCTACAACACTCCCTATCTCTGTAACCTCCTCCAGCCCCTCAACCCTCCCTATCTCTGTAACCTCCTCCAGCCCCTCAACCCTCCCTACCTCTGTAACCTCCTCCAGCTCCTTACAACCCTCCCCATCTCTGTAACCTCCTCCGCCCCGACAACCCCCCCTATCTCTGTAACCTCCTCCGCCCCTACAACACTCCCTATCTCTGTAACCTGCGCCACTCCGACAACCCTCCCTATCTCTGTAACCTCCTCCAGCCCCTCAACCCTTCCTATATCTGTAACCTCCTCCAGCTCCTTACAACCCTCCCCATCTCTGTAACCTCCTCTGCCCCTACAACCCCCCCCATCTCTGTAACCTCCTCCGCCCCTGCAACCCTCCCTATCTCTGTAACCTCCTCCAGCCCCTCAACCCTCCCTATCTCTGTCACCTCCTCCAGCCCCAACAACTCTCCCTTTCTCTGCAACCTCCTTCAGCCCCGACAACCCTCCCAATCTCGGTAACCTCCTCCAGCCCCTCAACCCTCCCCATCTCCGTAACCTCCTCCAGCTCCTACAACCCTCCCTATCTCTGTAACCTCCTCCGCACCTACAACACTCCCTATCTCTGTAACCTCCTACATCCCGACAACCCTCCCTATCTCTGTAACCTCCTCCGCCCCTACAACTCTCCCCATCTCTGGAACCTCCTCCGCACCTACAAACCCCCCATCTCTGTAACCTCCTCCGCCCCTACAACACTCCCTATCTCTGTAACCTCCACCACTCCGACAACCCTCTCTATCTCTGTAACCTCCTCCAGCCCCTCAACCCTCCCTACCTCTGTAACCTCCTCCAGCTCCTTACAACCCTCCCCATCTCTGTAACCTCCTCCGCCCCTACAACCCTCCCTATCTCTGGAACCTCCACCGCCCCTACAACCCCCCCCATCTCTGTAACCTCCTCCGCCCCTGCAACCCTCCCTATCTCTGTAACCTCCTCTGCCCCGACAACCCTCCCCATCTCTGTAAACTCCTCTGCCCCGACAACACGCCCTATCTCTGAAACCTCCTCCAGCCCCTCAACCCTCCCTATCTCTGTCACCTCCTCCAGCCCCGACAACTCTCCCTTTCTCTGTAACCTCCTTCAGCCCCTACAACCCTCCCAATCTCGGTAACCTCATCCAGCTCCTACAACCCTCCCTATCTCCGTAACCTCCTCCGCCCCAACAACCCTCCCTATCTCTGGAACCTCCTCCGCACCTAAAACACTCCCTATCTCTGTAACCTCCTACATCCCTACAACCCTCCCTATCTCTGTAACCTCCTTCAGACCCTCAACCCTCCCTACCTCTGTAACCTCCTCCAGCTCCTTACAACACTCCCCATCTCTGTAACCTCCTCCGCCCCTACAACCCTCCCTATCTCTGGAACCTCCTCCGCCCCAACAACCCCCCCTATCTCTGGAACCTCCTCCGCCCCGACAACCCTCCCTATCTCTGTAACCTCCTCCGCCCCGACAACCCTCCCTATCTCTGTAACCTCCTTCGCCCCCACAACACGCCCTATCTCTGTCACCTCCTCCAGCCCCGACAACTCTCCCTTTCTCTGCAACCTCCTCCAGTCCCTGCAATCCTCCCCATCTCTGTAACCTCCTCCAGCCCTCTACAACCCTTCCTATCTCTGTAACCTCCTCCAGTCCCGACAACCCTCCCCATCTGTAACCTCCTCCAGCCCTCTACAACCCTCCCTATCTCTGTAACCTTCTCCAGTCCCCTACAACCCTCCCTATATCTGTAACCTCCTCCAGCCCTTGACAATCCTCCCTATCTCTCTAACCTCCTCCTGCCCCGACACCCCTCCCTATCTCTGCAACCTCCTTCAGCTCCTCCAACCCTCCCTTTCTCTGTAACCTCCTCCAGCCCTCTACAACCCTCCCTATCTCTGTAACCTCCTCCAGTCCCCTACAACCCTCCCTCTATCTGTAACCTCCTCCAGCCCTCTACAACCCTCCCCATCTCTGTAACCTCCTCCAGCCCAGACAACCCTCCCTATCTCTGTAACCTCTAGTAGCCCCTACAACCCTCCCGATCTCTGTAACCTCCTCCAGTCCCCTACACCCCTCCCCATCTCTGTAACCTCCTGCAGCCCCTACAACACTCCCTATCTCTGTAACCTCCTCCAGCCGCTACAACCGTCCCTATCTCTGTAAGCTCCTCCAGCCCGAACAACACTCCCTATCTCTGTAACCTCCTCCAGCTCCTACAACCCTCCCTAAATCTGTAACCTCCTCCAGCCCCTACGACCCTCCCTATCTCTGTAACCTCCTCCAGCCCCTCAACCCTCCCTACCTCTGTAACCTCCTCCAGCCCCTCAACCCACCCTATCTCTGTCAACTCCTCCAGTTCCTGCAACCCTCCCTATCTCTGTAACCTCCTCCAGCTGCGACAACGCTCCTTATCTCTGCAACCGCCTCCAGCCCCTCAACCCTCCCTATCTCTGTAACCTCCTCCGCCCCGACAACTCTCCCTATCTCTGGAACCTCCTCCGCACCTACAACCCCCCCTATCTCTGTAACCTCCTCCGCCCCTACAACACTCCCTATCTCTGTAACCTCCGCCACTCCGACAACCCTATCTCTGTAACCTCCTCCAGCCCCTCAACCCTCCCTACCTCTGTAACCTCCTCCAGCTCCTTCCAACCCTCCCCATCTCTGTAACCTCCTCCGCCCCTACAACCCTGCCTATCTCTGGAAACTCCACCGCCCCTACAACCCCCCCCATCTCTGTAACCTCCTCCGCCCCTACAACCCTCCCTATCTCTGTAACCTCCTCCGCCCCGACAACCCTCCCCATCTCTGTAAACTCCTCTGCCCCTACAACACGCCCTATCTCTGTAACCTCCTCCAGCCCCTCAACCCTCCCTATCTCTGTCACCTCCTCCAGCCCCGACAACTCTCCCTTTCTCTGCAACCTCCTTCAGCCCCTACAACCCTCCCAATCTCGGTAACCTCCTCCAGCCCCTCAACCCTCCCTATCTCCGTAACCTCCACCAGCTCCTACAACCCTCCCTATCTCTGTAACCTCCTCCGCCCCGACAACCCTCCCTATCTCTGGAACCTCCTCCGCACCTACAACACTCCCTATCTCTGTAACCTCCTCCAGCCCCTCAACCCTCCCTATCTCTGTAACCTCCTCCAGCCCCTCAACCCTCCCTACCTCTGTAACCTCCTCCAGCTCCTTACAACCCTCCCCATCTCTGTAACCTCCTCCAGCCCTCTACAACCCTCCCTATCTCTGTAACCTTCTCCAGTCCCCTACAACCCTCCCTATATCTGTAACCTCCTCCAGCCCTTGACAATCCTCCCTGTCTCTCTAACCTCCTCCTGCCTCTACACCCCTCCCTATCTCTGTAACCTCCTCCAGACCCTCAACCCTCCCTATCTCTGTAACCTCCTCCAGCACCTCAAAAATCCCGATCTCTGTAACCTCCTCCAGACCCTCAACCCTCCCTATCTCTGTAACCTCCTCCAGCCCCTCAAAAATCCCGATCTCTGTAACCTCCTCCAGACCCTCAACCCTCCCTATCTCTGTAACCTCCTCCAGACCCTCAACCCTCCCTATCTCTGTAACCTCCTCCAGCCCCTCAACCCTCACTATCTCTGTAACCTCCTCCAGCCCCGACAAACTCCCCATCTCTGCAAGCTCCTCCAGCCCCTCAACCGTCCCTATATCTGTAACCTCCTCCAGTCCCCTACAACCCTCCCCATCTCTGTAACTTCCTCCAGCCCCTACACCCATCCCTATCTCTGTAACCTCCTCCAGTCCCCAACAACCCTCCCTATCTCTGTAACCTCCGCCAGTCCCCGACACCCATCCCTATCTCTGTAACCTCCTCCAGTCCCCGACAACCCTCCCTATCTCTGTAACCTCCTCCAGTCCACAACAACCCTCCCTATCTCTGTAACCTCCGCCAGTCGCCTACACCCATCCCTATCTCTGTAACCTCCTCCAGTCCCCTACAACCCTCCCTTTCTCTGTAAGCTCCTCCAGCCCGTACAACACTTGCTATCTCTGTCACCTCCTCCAGCCCCGACAACACTCACTATCTCTGTAACCTCCTCCAGCACCGACAACCCTCCCGATCTCTGTAACCTCCTCCAGTCCCCTACACCCCTCCCCATCTCTGTAACCTCCTGCAGCCCCTACAACACTCCCTATCTCTGTAACCTCCTCCAGCCGCTACAACCGTCCCTATCTCTGTAAGCTCCTCCAGCCCGAACAACACTCCCTATCTCTGTAACCTCCTCCAGCTCCTACAACCCTCCCTAAATCTGTAACCTCCTCCAGCCCCTACAACCCTCCCTATCTCTGTAACCTCCTCCAGCCCCTCAACCCTCCCTACCTCTGTAACCTCCTCCAGCCACTCAACCCACCCTATCTCTGTAAACTCCTCCAGTCCCTGCAACCCTCCCTATCTCTGTAACCTCCTCCAGCTGCGACAACGCTCCTTATCTCTGGAACCGCCTCCAGCCCCTCAACCCTCTGTATCTCTGTAACCTCCTCCAGCTCCTACAACCCTCCCTATCTCTGAAACCTCCTCCGCCCCTACAACTCTCCCTATCTCTGGAACCTCCTCCGCACCTACAACCCCCCCTATCTCTGTAACCTCCTCCGCCCCTGCAACACTCCCTATCTCTGTAACCTCCGCCACTCCGACAACCCTCCCTATCTCTGTAACCTCCTCCAGCCCCTCAACCCTCCCTACCTCTGTAACCTCCTCCAGCTCCTTACAACCCTCCCCATCTCTGTAACCTCCTCTGCCCCTACAACCCTCCCTA
The DNA here is from genome assembly GCF_036365525.1 of Heterodontus francisci. Classification (NCBI taxonomy): domain Eukaryota; kingdom Metazoa; phylum Chordata; class Chondrichthyes; order Heterodontiformes; family Heterodontidae; genus Heterodontus; species Heterodontus francisci. The sequence continues at coordinate 33,794 of NW_027141443.1, forward strand.
TCTCTGGAACCTCCACCGCCCCTACAACCCCCCCCATCTCTGTAACCTCCTCCGCTCCTGCAACCCTCCCTATCTCTGTTACCTCCTCCGCCCCGACAATCCTCCCCATCTCTGTAAACTCCTCTGCCCCTACAACACGCCCTATCTCTGTAACCTCCTCCAGCCCCTCAACCCTCCCTATCTCTGTCACCTCCTCCAGCCCCGACAACTCTCCCTTTCTCTGTAACCTCCTTCAGCCCCGACAACCATCCCAATCTCGGTAACCTCCTCCAGCCCCTCAACCCTCCCTATCTCCGTAACCTCCTCCAGCTCCTACAACCCTCCCTATCTCTGTAACCTCCTCCGCCCCTACAACCCTCCCTATCTCTGGAACCTCCTCCGCACCTACAACACTCCCTATCTCTGTAACCTCCTTCATCCCGACAACCCTCCCTATCTCTGTAACCTCCTCCGCCCCTACAACTCTCCCTATCTCTGGAACCTCCTCCGCACCTACAACCCCCCCTATCTCTGTAACCTCCGCCACTCCGACAACCCTCCCTATCTTTGCAACCTCCTCCAGCCCCTCAACCCTCCCGACCTCTGTAACCTCCTCCAGCTCCTTACAACCCTCCCCATCTCTGTAACCTCCTCCGCCCCTACAACCCTCCCTATCTCTGGAACCTCCACCGCCCCTACAACCCCCCCCATCTCTGTAACCTCCTCCGCCCCTGCAACCCTCCCTACCTCTGTAACCTCCTCCGCCCCGACAACCCTCCCCATCTCTGTAAACTCCTCTGCCCCTACAACACGCCCTATCTCTGTAACCTCCTCCAGCCCCTCAACCCTCCCTATCTCTGTAACCTCCTCCAGCCCCGACAACTCTCCCTTTCTCTGTAACCTCCTTCAGCCCCTACAACCCTCCCAATCTCGGTAACCTCCTCCAGCCCCTCAACCCTCCCTATCTCCGTAACCTCCTCCAGCTCCTACAACCCTCCCTATCTCTGTCACCTCCTCCAGCCCCGACAACTCTCCCTTTCTCTGTAACCTCCTTCAGCCCCTACAACCCTCCCAATCTCGGTAACCTCCTCCAGTCCCTCAACCCTACCTATCTCCGTAACCTCCTCCAGCTCCTACAACCCTCCCTATCTCTGTAACCTCCTCCGCCCCTACAACCCTCCCTATCTCTGGAACCTCCTCCGCACCTACAACACTCCCTATCTCTGTAACCTCCTCCATCCCTACAACCCTCCCTATCTCTGTAACCTCCTCCAGCCCCTCAACCCTCCCTACCTTTGTAACCTCCTCCAGCTCCTTACAACACTCCCCATCTCTGTAACCTCCTCCGCCCCTACAACCCTCCCTATCTCTGGAACCTCCTCCGCCCCGACAACCCTCCCTATCTCTGTAACCTTCTTAGCCCCCACAACACGCCCTATCTCTGTAACCTCCTCCAGCCCCGACAACTCTCCCTTTCTCTGCGACCTCCTCCAGTCCCTGCAATCCTCCCTATCTCTGTAACCTCCTCCAGCCCCTACAACCCTCCCTATCTCTGTAACCTCTGTCAGCCCCTACAACCCTCCCTATCTCTGTAACCTCCTGCAGCTCCTGCAACCCTCCCCATCTCTGCAACCTCCTCCAGCCCTCTACAACCCTTCCTATCTCTGTAACCTCCTCCAGTCCTGACAACCCTCCCCATCTCTGTAACCTCCTCCAGCCCTCTACAACCCTCCCTATCTCTGTAACCTTCTCCAGTCCCCGACAACCCTCCCTATATCTGTAACCTCCACCAGCCCTTGACAATCCTCCCTATCTCTGTAACCTCCTCCAGTCCCCTACACCCCTCCCCATCTCTGTAACCTCCTGCAGCCCCTACAACACTCCCTATCTCTGTAACCTCCTCCAGCCGCTACAACCGTCCCTATCTCTGCAAGCTCCTCCAGCCCGAACAACACTCCCTATCTCTGTAACCTCCTCCAGCTCCTACAACCCTCCCTAAATCTGTAACCTCCTCCAGCCCCTACAACCCTCCCTATCTCTGTAACCTCCACCAGCCCCTCAACCCTCCCTATCTCTGTAACCTCCTCCAGCTGCGACAACGCTCCTTATCTCTGGAACCGCCTCCAGCCCCTCAACCCTCTGTATCTCTGTAACCTCCTCCAGCTCCTACAACCCTCCCTATCTCTGTAACCTCCTCCGCCCCTACAACTCTCCCTATCTCTGGAACCTCCTCCGCACCTACAACCCCCCCTATCTCTGTAACCTCCTCCGCCCCTGCAACACTCCCTATCTCTGTAACCTCCGCCACTCCGACAACCCTCCCTATCTCTGTAACCTCCTCCAGCCCCTCAACCCTCCCGACCTCTGTAACCTCCTCCAGCTCCTTACAACCCTCCCCATCTCTGTAACCTCCTCTGCCCCTACAACCCTCCCCATCTCTGTAACCTCCTCCGCCCCTGCAACCCTCCCTATCTCTGTAACCTCCTCCGCCCCGACAACCCTCCCCATCTCTGTAAACTCCTCTGCCCCTACAACACGCCCTATCTCTGAAACCTCCTCCAGCCCCTCAACCCTCCCTATCTCTGTAACCTCCTTCAGCCCCGACAACCCTCCCAATCTCGGTAACCTCCTCCAGCCCCTCAACCCTCCCTATCTCCGTAACCTCCTCCAGCTCCTACAATCCTCCCTATCTCTGTAACCTCCTCCGCCCCTACAACCCTCCCTATCTCTGGAACCTCCTCCGCACCTACAACACTCCCTATCTCTGTAACCTCCTACATCCCGACAACCCTCCCTATCTCTGTAACCTCCTCTGCCCCTGCAACTCTCCCTATCTCTGTAACCTCCGCCACTCCGACAACCCTCCCTATCTCTGTAACCTCCTCCAGCCCCTCAACCCTCCCAACCTCTGTAACCTCCTCCAGCTCCTTACAACCCTCCCCATCTCTGTAACCTCCTCTGCCCCTACAACCCTCCCTATCTCTGGTACCTCCACCGCCCCTACAACCCCCCCCATCTCTGTAACCTCCTCCGCCCCTGCAACCCTCCCTATCTCTGTAACCTCCTCCGCCCCGACAACCCTCCCCATCTCTGTAAACTCCTCTGCCCCCACAACACGCCCTATCTCTGTAACCTCCTCCAGCCCCTCAACCCTCCCTATCTCTGTCACCTCCTCCAGCCCCGACAACTCTCCCTTTCTCTGTAACCTCCTTCAGCCCCTACAACCCTCCCAATCTCGGTAACCTCCTCCAGCCCCTCAACCCTCCCTATCTCCGTAACCTCCTCCAGCTCCTACAACCCTCCCTATCTCTGTAACCTCCTCCGCCCCTACAACCCTCCCTATCTCTGGAACCTCCTCCGCACCTACAACACTCCCTATCTCTGTAACCTCCTACATCCCTACAACCCTCCCTATCTCTGTAACCTCCTCCAGCCCCTCAACCCTCCCTAGCTCTGCAACCTCCTCCAGCTCCTTACAACACTCCCCATCTCTGTAACCTCCTCCGCCCCTACAACCCTCCCTATCTCTGTAACCTCCTCCAGCTCCTTACAACACTCCCCATCTCTGTAACCTCCTCCGCCCCTACAACCCTCCCTATCTCTGGAACCTCCTCCGCCCCTACAACCCTCCCTATCTCTGGAACCTCTTACGCCCCTACAACCCTCCCTATCTCTGTAACCTCCTCCGCCCCGACAACCCTCCCTATATCTGTAACCTCCTCCAGCCCTTGACAATCCTCCCTATTTCTCTAACCTCCTCCTGCCCCTACACCCCTCCCTATCTCGGTAACCTCCTTCAGCTCCTCCAACCCTCCCTTTCTCTGTAACCTCCTCCAGCCCTCTACAACCCTCCCTATCTCTGTAACCTCATCCAGTCCCCTACAACCCTCCCTATATCTGGAACCTCCTCCAGCCCTCTACAACCCTCCCCATCTCTGTAACCTCCTCCAGCCCAGACAACCCTCCCTATCTCTGTAACCTCCTCCAGTCCCCTACACCCCTCCCCATCTCTGTAACCTCCTGCAGCCCCTACAACACTCCCTATCTCTGTAACCTCCTCCAGCCGCTACAACCGTCCCTATCTCTGTAAGCTCCTCCAGCCCGAACAACACTCCCTATCTCTGTAACCTCCTCCAGCTCCTACAACCCTCCCTAAATCTGTAACCTCCTCCAGCCCCTACAATCCTCCCTATCTCTGTAACCTCCTCCAGCCCCTCAACCCTCCCTACCTCTGTAACCTCCTCCAGCCCCTCAACCCACCCTATCTCTGTAAACTCCTCCAGTTCCTGCAACCCTCCCTATCTCTGTAACCTCCTCCAGCTGCGACAACGTTCCTTATCTCTGTAACCGCCTCCAGCCCCTCAACCCTCTGTATCTCTAACCTCCTCCAGCTCCTACAACACTCCCTATCTCTGTAACCTCCTCCGCCCCGACAACTCTCCCTATCTCTGGAACCTCCTCCGCACCTACAACCCCCCCTATCTCTGGAACCTCCTCCGCACCTACAACACTCCCTATCTCTGTAACCTCCTCCAGCCCCTCAACCCTCCCTATCTCTGTAACCTCCTCCAGCCCCTCAACCCTCCCTACCTCTGTAACCTCCTCCAGCTCCTTACAACCCTCCCCATCTCTGTAACCTCCTCCGCCCCTACAACCCCCCCTATCTCTGTAACCTCCTCCGCCCCTACAACACTCCCTATCTCTGTAACCTGCGCCACTCCGACAACCCTCCCCATCTCTGTAACCTCCTCCAGCCCCTCAACCCTCCCTACCTCTGTAACCTCCTCCAGCTCCTTACAACCCTCCCCATCTCTGTAACCTCCTCTGCCCCTACAACCCCCCCCATCTCTGTAACCTCCTCCGCCCCTGCAACCCTCCCTATCTCTGTAACCTCCTCCAGCCCCTCAACCCTCCCTATCTCTGTCACCTCCTCCAGCCCCGACAACTCTCCCTTTCTCTGCAACCTCCTTCAGCCCCGACAACCCTCCCAATCTCGGTAACCTCCTCCAGCCCCTCAACCCTCCCCATCTCCGTAACCTCCTCCAGCTCCTACAACCCTCCCAATCTCTGTAACCTCCTCCGCACCTACAACACTCCCTATCTCTGTAACCTCCTACATCCCGACAACCCTCCCTATCTCTGTAACCTCCTCCGCCCCTACAACTCTCCCCATCTCTGGAACCTCCTCCGCACCTACAAACCCCCCATCTCTGTAACCTCCTCCGCCCCTACAACCCTCTCTATCTCTGTAACCTCCTCCAGCCCCTCAACCCTCCCTACCTCTGTAACCTCCTCCAGCTCCTTACAACCCTCCCCATCTCTGTAACCTCCTCCGCCCCTACAACCCTCCCTATCTCTGGAACCTCCACCGCCCCTACAACCCCCCCCATCTCTGTAACCTCCTCCGCCCCTGCAACCCTCCCTATCTCTGTAACCTCCTCTGCCCCGACAACCCTCCCCATCTCTGTAAACTCCTCTGCCCCGACAACACGCCCTATCTCTGAAACCTCCTCCAGCCCCTCAACCCTCCCTATCTCTGTCACCTCCTCCAGCCCCGACAACTCTCCCTTTCTCTGTAACCTCCTTCAGCCCCTACAACCCTCCCAATCTCGGTAACCTCCTCCAGCCCCTCAACCCTCCCTATCTCCGTAACCTCCTCCAGCTCCTACAACCCTCCCTATCTCCGTAACCTCCTCCGCCCCAACAACCCTCCCTATCTCTGGAACCTCCTCCGCACCTAAAACACTCCCTATCTCTGTAACCTCCGACATCCCTACAACCCTCCCTATCTCTGTAACCTCCTCCAGACCCTCAACCCTCCCTACCTCTGTAACCTCCTCCAGCTCCTTACAACACTCCCCATCTCTGTAACCTCCTCCGCCCCTACAACCCTCCCTATCTCTGGAACCTCCTCCGCCCCTACAACCCCCCCTATCTCTGGAACCTCCTCCGCCCCTACAACCCTCCCTATCTCTGTAACCTCCTCCGCCCCGACAACCCTCCCTATCTCTGTAACCTCCTTCGCCCCCACAACACGCCCTATCTCTGTCACCTCCTCCAGCCCCGACAACTCTCCCTTTCTCTGCAACCTCCTCCAGTCCCTGCAATCCTCCCCATCTCTGTAACCTCCTCCAGCCCTCTACAACCCTTCCTATCTCTGTAACCTCCTCCAGTCCCGACAACCCTCCCCATCTCTGTAACCTCCTCCAGCCCTCTACAACCCTCCCTATCTCTGTAACCTTCTCCAGTCCCCTACAACCCTCCCTATATCTGTAACCTCCTCCAGCCCTTGACAATCCTCCCTATCTCTCTAACCTCCTCCTGCCCCGACACCCCTCCCTATCTCTGCAACCTCCTTCAGCTCCTCCAACCCTCCCTTTCTCTGTAACCTCCTCCAGCCCTCTACAACCCTCCCTATCTCTGTAACCTCCTCCAGTCCCCTACAACCCTCCCTCTATCTGTAACCTCCTCCAGCCCTCCACAACCCTCCCCATCTCTGTAACCTCCTCCAGCCCAGACAACCCTCCCTATCTCTGTAACCTCCAGTAGCCCCTACAACCCTCCCGATCTCTGTAACCTCCTCCAGTCCCCTACACCCCTCCCCATCTCTGTAACCTCCTGCAGCCCCGACAACACTCCCTATCTCTGTAACCTCCTCCAGCCGCTACAACCGTCCCTATCTCTGTAAGCTCCTCCAGCCCGAACAACACTCCCTATCTCTGTAACCTCCTCCAGCTCCTACAACCCTCCCTAAATCTGTAACCTCCTCCAGCCCCTACAACCCTCCCTATCTCTGTAACCTCCTCCAGCCCCTCAACCCTCCCTACCTCTGTAACCTCCTCCAGCCCCTCAACCCACCCTATCTCTGTCAACTCCTCCAGTTCCTGCAACCCTCCCTATCTCTGTAACCTCCTCCAGATGCGACAACGCTCCTTATCTCTGCAACCGCCTCCAGCCCCTCAACCCTCCCTATCTCTGTAACCTCCTCCGCCCCGACAACTCTCCCTATCTCTGGAACCTCCTCCGCACCTACAACCCCCCCTATCTCTGTAACCTCCTCCGCCCCTACAACACTCCCTATCTCTGTAACCTCCGCCACTCCGACAACCCTATCTCTGTAACCTCCTCCAGCCCCTCAACCCTCCCTATCTCTGTAACCTCCTCCGCCCCGACAACCCTCCCCATCTCTGTAAACTCCTCTGCCCCTACAACACGCCCTATCTCTGTAACCTCCTCCAGCCCCTCAACCCTCCCTATCTCTGTCACCTCCTCCAGCCCCGACAACTCTCCCTTTCTCTGCAACCTCCTTCAGCCCCTACAACCCTCCCAATCTCGGTAACCTCCTCCAGCCCCTCAACCCTCCCTATCTCCGTAACCTCCTCCAGCTCCTACAACCCTCCCTATCTCTGTAACCTCCTCCGCCCCGACAACCCTCCCTATCTCTGGAACCTCCTCCGCACCTACAACACTCCCTATCTCTGTAACCTCCTCCAGCCCCTCAACCCTCCCTACCTCTGTAACCTCCTCCAGCTCCTTACAACCCTCCCCATCTCTGTAACCTCCTCCGCCCCTACAACCCTCCCTATCTCTGGAACCTCCTCCGCCCCTACAACCCCCCCTATCTCTGTAACCTCCTCCGCCCCTACAACCCTCCCTATCTCTGTAACCTCCTCCGCCCCGACAACCCTCCCTATCTCTGTAACCTCCTTCGCCCCGACAACACGCCCTATCTCTGTAACCTCCTCCAGCCCCTCAACCCTCCCTATCTCTGTCACCTCCTCCAGCCCCGACAACTCTCACTTTCTCTGCAACCTCCTCCTGTCCCTGCAATCCTCCCTACCTCTGTCACCTCCTCCAGCCCCTACAACCCTCCCTATCTCTGTAACCTCCTCCGCACCTACAACCCCCCCTATCTCTGTAACCTCCTCCGCCCCTACAACACTCCCTATCTCTGTCACCTCCTCCGCATCTACAATCCTCCCTATCTCTGTAACCTCCTCCGCCCCTGCAACACTCCCTATCTCTGTAACCTCCTCCGCCCCTACAACACTCCCTATCTCTGCAACCTCCTCCAAACCCTACAACCCTCCCATCTCTGTAACCTCCACCAGCCCCGACAACCCTCACTATCTCTGGAACCTCCTCCAGCCGCTGCAACCCTCCCTATCTCTGTAACCTCCTCCAGCCGCTACAACCTTCCCCATCTCTGTAAACTCCTCCAGCCCCAACAACCCTCTCCATCTCTGTAACTTCCTCCAGCCCCTACAACCCCTCCCTATCTCTGGAATCTCCAGCCGCGACAACCCTCCCTTTCTCTGTAACCTCCTCCAGTCTCCACATCCCTCCCTATCTCTGGAACCTCGTCCAACCGCTCCAACCCTCCCCATGTCTGTAACCTCCTCCAGCCCCAACAACTCTCCATATCTCTGTAACCTCCTCCAGCCACTACAACCCTCCCTATCTCTGTAACCTCCACAAGCCCCGACAACCCTCCCTATCTCTGCAACCTCCACAAGCCCCAACAACCCTCCCTATCTCTGTAACCTCCTCCAGCCCCTACACCCCTCCCCATCTCTGCAACCTCCTCCAGCCCCCTCCAACCCTCCCTATCTCTGTAACCTCCTCCAGCCCCGACAACCCCTCCCTATCCCTGTAATCTACAGCCGCGACAACCCTCCCTATCTCTGTAACCTCCTCCAGTCTCCACATCCCTCCCTATCTCTGGAACCTCCACAAGCCCCTACAACCCTCCCTATCTCTGTAACCTCCACAAGCCCCAACAACCCTCCCTATCTCTGTAACCTCCTCCAGCCCCGACACCACTCCCCATCTCTGTAACCTCCTCCAGCCCCCTCCAACCCTCCCTATCTCTGTAACCTCCTCCAGCCCCTATAACCCCTCCCTATCTCTGTCACCTCCTCCAGCCCCTACACCACTCCCCATCTCTGTAACCTCCTCCAGCCCCCTCCAACCCTCCCTATCTCTGTAACCTCCAAAAACCCCCACAACCCTCCCTATCTCTGTAACCTCCTCCAGCCCCCTCCAACCTCCTCCAGCCCCTACAACCCTCCCTATCTCTGTAACTTCCTCCAGCCCCTACACCCCTCCCCATCTCTGGAACCTCCTCCAGCCCCCTCCAACCCTCCCTATCTCTGTAACCTCCTCCAGCCCCTACAACCGCTATCTCTGTAATCTACAGCCCCAACAGCCCTCCCCATCTCTGTAACCTCCTCCAGTCTCCACATCCCTCCCTATCTCTGGAACCTCGTCCAACCGCTCCAACCCTCCCCATGTCTGTAACCTCCTCCAGCCCCAACAACTCTCCCTATCTCTGTAACCTCCTCCAGCCCCGACAACCCTCCATATCTCTGTAACCTCCTCCAGCCACTACAACCCTCCCTATCTCTGTAACCTCCACAAGCCCCGACAACCCTCCCTATCTCTGCAACCTCCACAAGCCCCAACAACCCTCCCTATCTCTGTAACCTCCTCCAGCCCCTACACCCCTCCCCATCTCTGCAACCTCCTCCAGCCCCCTCCAACCCTCCCTATCTCTGTAACCTCCTCCAGCCCCGACAACCCCTCCCTATCCCTGTAATCTACAGCCGCGACAACCCTCCCTATCTCTGTAACCTCCTCCAGTCTCCACATCCCTCCCTATCTCTGGAACCTCCACAAGCCCCTACAACCCTCCCTATCTCTGTAACCTCCACAAGCCCCAACAACCCTCCCTATCTCTGTAACCTCCTCCAGCCCCGACACCACTCCCCATCTCTGTAACCTCCTCCAGCCCCCTCCAACCCTCCCTATCTCTGTAACCTCCTCCAGCCCCTATAACCCCTCCCTATCTCTGTCACCTCCTCCAGCCCCTACACCACTCCCCATCTCTGTAACCTCCTCCAGCCCTCCCTATCTCTGTAACCTCCAAAAACCCCCACAACCCTCCCTATCTCTGTAACCTCCTCCAGCCCCCTCCAACCCTCCCTATCTCTGTAACCTCCTCCAGCCCCTACAACCCTCCCTATCTCTGTAACTTCCTCCAGCCCCTACACCCCTCCCCATCTCTGGAACCTCCTCCAGCCCCCTCCAACCCTCCCTATCTCTGTAACCTCCTCCAGCCCCTACAACCGCTATCTCTGTAATCTTCAGCCCCAACAGCCCTCCCCATCTCTGTAACCTCCTCCAGCCCCGACAACCCTCCCCATCTCTGTATTGTCCTCCAGCCCCTACAAACCTCCCGATTTCTGGAACCTCCTCCAGTCCCCTACAACCCTCCCCATCTCTGTAACCTCCAGTCCCCACATCCCTCCCTATCTCTGGAACCTCCTCCAGCCCCTACAACTCTCCCAATCTCTGTTGTTTCCTCCAGCCCCCACAACCCTCCCTATCTCTGAAACCTCCACAAGCCCCTACAACCCTCCCTATCTCTGTAAACTCTTCCAGTCCCCACATCCCTCCCTATATCTCTAACCTCCTCCAGCCCCTGCAACCCTCCCGATATCTGTAACTTCCTCCAGCCCCTAAAACCCTCCCTACCTCTGTAACCTCCTCCAGCCCCGACAACCCCTCCCTCTCTCTGTAACCTCCTCCAGATGCCACAACCCTATCTCTGCAACTTCCTCCAGCCCCGACAACCCTCTCCATCTCTGTAACCTCCTGCAGCCCCTACAACCCTCCCGATCTCTGGAACCTCCCCCAGCCGCGAAAACCCTCCCCATCTCTGTAACCTCCTCCAGCCCCCTCCAGCCCTCCCTATCTCTGTAACCTCCTCCAGCCCCGACACCCCTCCCCATCTCTGTAACCTCCTCCAGCCCCCTCCAACCCTCCCTATCTCTGTAACCTCCACAAGCCCCCACAACCCTCCCTATCTCTGTAACCTCCTCCAGCCCCTACAACCCCTCCCTATCTCTGTAATCTCCTCCAGTCTCCACATCCCTCCCTATCTCTGGAACCTCGTCCAACCGCTACAACCATCCCCATGTCTGAAACCTCCTCCAGCCCCAACAACTCTCCCGATCTCTGGAACCTCCTCCAGCCCCGACAACCCTCCCGATCTCTGTAACTTCCTCCAGCCCCTACAACCCTCCCCATTTCTGTAACGTCCTGCAGTCCCCACATCCCTCCCCATCTCTGGAACATCCTCCGACCGCTACAACCATCCCCATCTCTGTAGCCTCCTCCAGCCCCGACAACTCTCCCTATCTCTGAAACCTCCTCCAGCCCCTAAAACCCTCCCTATCTCTGTAACCTCCTCCAGCCCCTACAACCCTCCCGATCTCTGTAACTTCCTCCAGCCCCTACATCCCTCCCTATCTCTGCAACCTCCTCCAGCCCCTGCAACCCAACCGATCTCTGTAACCTCCTCCAGCCCCGACAACCCTCCCCATCTCTCTAACTTCCTCCAGCCCCTACAACCCTCCCTGTCTCTGGAACCTCCTCCAGCTCCGACAACCCTCACCATCTCTGTAACCTCCTCCAGCCCCGACAACCCTCACCATCTCTGTAACCTCCATCAGCCCCGACAACCCTCCCCATCTCTGTAATGTCCTCCAGCCCCTACAAACCTCCCGATTTCTGGAACCTCCTCCAGTCCCCTACAACCCTCCCTATCTCTGTAACCTCCAGTCCCCACATCCCTCCCCATCTCTGGAACCTCCTCCAGCCCCTACAACTCTCCCAATCTCTATTGTTTCCTCCAGCCCCCACAACCCTCCCTATCTCTGTAACCTCCACAAGCCCCTACAACCCTCCCTATCTCTGTAACCTCCTACAGTCCCCACATCCCTCCCTATCTCTGGAACCTCCTCCAACCGCTACAACACTCCCCATCTCTGTAACCTCCTCCAGCCCCTACAACCATCCCTATCTCGGTAACCTCCTCCAGCCCCGACAACCCTCCCCATCGCTGTAACCTCCTCCAGCCCCAAGAACCCTCCCCATCGCTGTAACCTGCTCCAGCCCCAACAACCCTCCCCATCTCTGGAACCTCCTCCAGCCCCTACAACTCTCACAATCTCTGTTGTTTCCTCCAGCCCCCACAACCCTCCCTATCTCTGTAACCTCCACAAGCCCCCAGAACCCTCCCTATCTCTGTAACCTCCACAAGCCCCAACAACCCTCCCTCTCTCTGTAACCTCCTCCAGCCCCAACACCCCTCCCCATCTCTGTAACCTCCTCCAGCCCCCTCCAACCATCCCTATCTCTGTAACCTCCTCCAGTCCCAACAACACTCCCTATCTCTGTAACTTCCTCCAGCCCCTACAACCCTCCCTATCTCTGGAACTTCCTCCAGCCCCTACAACCCTCTCCATCTCTGTAACCTCCTGCAGCCCCTACAACCCTCGCTATCTCTGTAACCTCCTCCAGTCCCCACATCCCTCCCTATCTCTGGAACCTCCTCCAACCGCTACAACCCTCCCCATCTCTGTCACCTCCTCCAGCTCCTACAACCCTCCCTATATCTGTAACCGCCTCCAGCCCCTGCAACCCTCCCTATATCTGTAACTTCCGCCAGCCCCTAAAACCCTCCCTATCTCTGTAACCTCCTCCAGCCCCGACAACCCCTCCCTCTCTCTGTAACCTCCTCCAGATGCCACAACCCTCCCTATCTCTGCAACTTCCTCCAGCCCCTACAACCCTCTCCATCTCTGTAACCTCCTGCAGCCCCTACAACCCTCCCGATCTCTGGAACCTCCCCCAGCCGCGACAACCCTCCCCATCTCTGTAACCTCCTCCAGCCCCCTCCAACCCTCCCTATCTCTGTAACCTCCTCCAGCCCCTATAACCCCTCCCTATCTCTGACACCTCCTCCAGCCCCTACACCCCTCCCCATCTCTGTAACCTCCTCCAGCCCCCTCCAACCCTCCCTATCTCTGTAACCTCCACAAGCCCCCACAACCCTCCCTATCTCTGTAACCTCCTCCAGCCCCTACAACCCCTCCCCATCTCTGTAATCTCCTCCAGTCTCCACATCCCTCCCTATCTCTGGAACCTCGTCCAACCGCTACAACCCTCCCCATGTCTGAAACCTCCTCCAGCCCCAACAACTCTCCCTATCTCTGGAACCTCCTCCAGCCCCTACAACCCTCCCGATCTCTGCAACTTCCTCCAGCCCCTACAACCCTCCCCATTTCTGTAACGTCCTGCAGTCCCCACATCCCTCCCCATCTCTGGAACATCCTCCGACCGCTACAACCATCCCCATCTCTGTAGCCTCCTCTAGCCCCGACAACCCGCCCTATCTCTGTAACCTCCTCCAGCCCCGACAACTCTCCCTATCTCTGTAACCTCCTCCAGCCCCTACAACCCTCCCTATCTCTGTAACCTCCTCCAGCCTCTACAACCCTCCCTATCTCTGTAACTTCCTCCAGCCCCTACATCCCTCCCATCTCTGTAACCTCCTCCAGCCCCCACAACCCTCCCCATCTCTCTAACTTCCTCCAGCCCCTACAACCCTCCCTGTCTCTGCAACTTCCTCCAGCTCCGACAACCCTCCCTATCTCTGGAGCCTCCTCCAGCCCCTGCAACGCTCACCATCTCTGTAACCTCCTCCAGCCCCGACAACCCTCCCCATCTCTGTAACCTCCTCCAGCCCCTACAGCCCTCCCCATCTCTGTAATGTCCTCCAGCCCCTGCAAACCTCCCGATCTCTATAACCTCCTCCAGCCCCCTACAACCCTCCCTATCTCTGTAACCTCCAGTCCCCACATCCCTCCCTATCTCTGGAAACTCCTCCAGCCCCTACAACTCTCCCAATCTCTGTTGTTTCCTCCAGCCCCCACAACCCTCCCTATCTCTGTAACCTCCACAAGACCCTACAACCCTCCCTCTCTCTGTAACCTCCACAAGCCCCAACAACCCTCCCCATCTCTGTAACCTCCACAAGCCCCAAAAACCCTCCCTATCTCTGTAACCTCCTCCAGCCCCAACACCCCTCCCCATCTCTGTAACCTCCTCCAGCCCCTACAACCCTCCCGATCTCTGGAACTTCCTCCAGCCCCTACAACCCTCTCCATCTCTGTAACCTCCTGCAGCCCCGACAACCCTCACCATCTCTGTAACCTCCACAAGCACCTACAACGCTCCCTATCTCTGTAACCACCTCCAGCCCCTACACCGCTCCCCATCTCTGTAATCTCCTCCAGCTCCGACAACCCTCCCTATCTCTGGAACCTCCACCGCCCCTACAACCGCCCCCATCTCTGTAACCTCCTCCGCCCCTGCAACCCTCCCTATCTCTGTAACCTCCTCCGCCCCGACAACCCTCCCCATCTCTGTAAACTCCTCTGCCCCGACAACACGCCCTATCTCTGAAACCTCCTCCAGCCCCTCAACCCTCCCTATCTCTGTCACCTCCTCCAGCCCCGACAACTCTCCCTTTCTCTGTAACCTCCTTCAGCCCCTACAACCCTCCCAATCTCGGTAACCTCCTCCAGCCCCTCAACCCTCCCTATCTCCGTAACCTCCTCCAGCTCCTACAACCCTCCCTATCTCCGTAACCTCCTCCGCCCCAACAACCCTCCCTATCTCTGGAACCTCCTCCGCACCTAAAACACTCCCTATCTCTGTAACCTCCTACATCCCTACAACCCTCCCTATCTCTGTAACCTCCTCCAGACCCTCAACCCTCCCTACCTCTGCAACCTCCTTCGCCCCCACAACACGCCCTATCTCTGTCAGATCCTCCAGCCCCGACAACTCTCCCTTTCTCTGCAACCTCCTCCAGTCCCTGCAATCCTCCCTATCTCTGTAACCTCCTCCAGCCCCTACAACCCTCCCTATCTCTGTAACCTCCTGCAGCTCCTACAACCCTCCCCATCTCTGTAACCTCCTCCAGCCCTCTACAACCCTTCCTATCTCTGTAACCTCCTCCAGTCCCGACAACCCTCCCCATCTCTGTAACCTCCTCCAGCCCTCTACAACCCTCCCTATCTCTGTAACCTTCTCCAGTCCCCTACAACCCTCCCTATATCTGTAACCTCCTCCAGCCCTTGACAATCCTCCCTATCTCTCTAACCTCCTCCTGCCCCGACACCCCTCCCTATCTCTGCAACCTCCTTCAGCTCCTCCAACCCTCCCTTTCTCTGTAACCTCCTCCAGCCCTCTACAACCCTCCCTATCTCTGTAACCTCCTCCAGTCCCCTACAACCCTCCCTCTATCTGTAACCTCCTCCAGCCCTCTACAACCCTCCCCATCTCTGTAACCTCCAGTAGCCCCTACAACCCTCCCGATCTCTGTAACCTCCTCCAGTCCCCCTACACCCCTCCCCATCTCTGTAACCTCCTGCAGCCCCTACAACACTCCCTATCTCTGTAACCTCCTCCAGCCGCTACAACCGTCCCTATCTCTGTAAGCTCCTCCAGCCCGAACAACACTCCCTATCTCTGTAACCTCCTCCAGCTCCTACAACCCTCCCTAAATCTGTAACCTCCTCCAGCCCCTACAACCCTCCCTATCTCTGTAACCTCCTCCAGCCCCTCAACCCTCCCTACCTCTGTAACCTCCTCCAGCCCCTCAACCCACCCTATCTCTGTAAACTCCTCCAGTTCCTGCAACCCTCCCTATCTCTGCAACCTCCTCCAGCTGCGACAACGCTCCTTATCTCTGCAACCGCCTCCAGCCCCTCAACCCTCTGTATCTCTGTAACCTCCTCCAGCTCCTACAACCCTCCCTATCTCTGTAACCTCCTCCGCCCCTACAACCCCCCCTATGTCTGTACCCTCCTCCGCCCCTACAACACTCCCTATCTCTGTAACCTCCGCCACTCCGACAACCCTCCCTATCTCTGTAACCTCCTCCAGCCCCTCAACCCTCCCTACCTCTGTAACCTCCTCCAGCTCCTTACAACCCTCCCCATCTCTGTAACCTCCTCCGCCCCTACAACCCTGCCTATCTCTGGAAACTCCACCGCCCCTACAACCCCCCCCATCTCTGTAACCTCCTCCGCCCCTACAACCCTCCCTATCTCTGTAACCTCCTCCGCCCCGACAACCCTCCCCATCTCTGTAAACTCCTCTGTCCCTACAACACGCCCTATCTCTGTAACCTCCTCCAGCCCCTCAACCCTCCCTATCTCTGTCACCTCCTCCAGCCCCGACAACTCTCCCTTTCTCTGCAACCTCCTTCAGCCCCTACAACCCTCCCAATCTCGGTAACCTCCTCCAGCCCCTCAACCCTCCCTATCTCCGTAACCTCCTCCAGCTCCTACAACCCTCCCTATCTCTGTAACCTCCTCCGCCCCTACAACCCTCCCTATCTCTGGAACCTCCTCCGCACCTACAACTCCCTATCTCTGTAACCTCCTCCAGCCCCTCAACCCTCCCTATCTCTGTAACCTCTTCCAGCCCCTCAACCCTCCCTACCTCTGTAACTTCCTCCAGCCCCTACAACCCTCTCCATCTCTGTAACCTCCTGCAGCCCCAACAACCCTCGCTATCTCTGTAACCTCCTCCAGTCCCCACATCCCTCCCTATCTCTGGAACCTCCTCCAACCGCTACAACCCTCCCCATCTCTGTCACCTCCTCCAGCTCCTACAACCCTCCCTATATCTGTAACCGCCTCCAGCCCCTGCAACCCTCCCTATATCTGTAACTTCCGCCAGCCCCTAAAACCCTCCCTATCTCTGTAACCTCCTCCAGCCCCGACAACCCCTCCCTCTCTCTGTAACCTCCTCCAGATGCCACAACCCTCCCTATCTCTGCAACTTCCTCCAGCCCCTACAACCCTCTCCATCTCTGTAACCTCCTGCAGCCCCTACAACCCTCCCGATCTCTGGAACCTCCCCCAGCCGCGACAACCCTCCCCATCTCTGTAACCTCCTCCAGCCCCCTCCAACCCTCCCTATCTCTGTAACCTCCTCCAGCCCCTATAACCCCTCCCTATCTCTGTAACCTCCTCCAGCCCCCTCCAACCCTCCCTATCTCTGTAACCTCCACAAGCCCCCACAACCCTCCCTATCTCTGTAACCTCCTCCAGCCCCTACAACCCCTCCCCATCTCTGTAATCTCCTCCAGTCTCCACATCCCTCCCTATCTCTGGAACCTCGTCCAACCGCTACAACCCTCCCCATGTCTGAAACCTCCTCCAGCCCCAACAACTCTCCCTATCTCTGGAACCTCCTCCAGCCCCTACAACCCTCCCGATCTCTGCAACTTCCTCCAGCCCCTACAACCCTCCCCATTTCTGTAACGTCCTGCAGTCCCCACATCCCTCCCCATCTCTGGAACATCCTCCGACCGCTACAACCATCCCCATCTCTGTAGCCTCCTCTAGCCCCGACAACCCGCCCTATCTCTGTAACCTCCTCCAGCCCCGACAACTCTCCCTATCTCTGTAACCTCCTCCAGCCCCTACAACCCTCCCTATCTCTGTAACCTCCTCCAGCCTCTACAACCCTCCCTATCTCTCTAACTTCCTCCAGCCCCTACAACCCTCCCTGTCTCTGCAACTTCCTCCAGCTCCGACAACCCTCCCTATCTCTGGAACCTCCTCCAGCCCCTGCAACGCTCACCATCTCTGTAACCTCCTCCAGCCCCGACAACCCTCCCCATCTCTGTAACCTCCTCCAGCCCCTACAGCCCTCCCCATCTCTGTAATGTCCTCCAGCCCCTGCAAACCTCCCGATCTCTATAACCTCCTCCAGTCCCCTACAACCCTCCCTATCTCTGTAACCTCCAGTCCCCACATCCCTCCCTATCTCTGGAAACTCCTCCAGCCCCTACAACTCTCCCAATCTCTGTTGTTTCCTCCAGCCCCCACAACCCTCCCTATCTCTGTAACCTCCACAAGACCCTACAACCCTCCCTATCTCTGTAACCTCCACAAGCCCCAACAACCCTCCCCATCTCTGTAACCTCCACAAGCCCCAACAACCCTCCCTATCTCTGTAACCTCCTCCAGCCCCAACACCCCTCCCCATCTCTGTAACCTCCTCCAGCCCCTACAACCCTCCCGATCTCTGGAACTTCCTCCAGCCCCTACAACCCTCTCCATCTCTGTAACCTCCTGCATCCCCGACAACCCTCACCATCTCTGTAACCTCCACAAGCACCTACAACGCTCCCTATCTCTGTAACCACCTCCAGCCCCTACACCGCTCCCCATCTCTGTCACCTCCTCCAGCCCCCTCCAACCCTCCCTATCTCTGAAACCTCCTCCAGTCCCCTACAACCCTCCCTCTATCTGTAACCTCCTCCAGCCCTCTACAACCCTCCCCATCTCTGTAACCTCCAGTAGCCCCTACAACCCTCCCGATCTCTGTAACCTCCTCCAGTCCCCTACACCCCTCCCCATCTCTGTAACCTCCTGCAGCCCCTACAACACTCCCTATCTCTGTAACCTCCTCCAGCCGCTACAACCGTCCCTATCTCTGTAAGCTCCTCCAGCCCGAACAACACTCCCTATCTCTGTAACCTCCTCCAGCTCCTACAACCCTCCCTAAATCTGTAACCTCCTCCAGCCCCTACAACCCTCCCTATCTCTGTAACCTCCTCCAGCCCCTCAACCCTCCCTACCTCTGTAACCTCCTCCAGCCCCTCAACCCACCCTATCTCTGTAAACTCCTCCAGTTCCTGCAACCCTCCCTATCTCTGCAACCTCCTCCAGCTGCGACAACGCTCCTTATCTCTGCAACCGCCTCCAGCCCCTCAACCCTCTGTATCTCTGTAACCTCCTCCAGCTCCTACAACCCTCCCTATCTCTGTAACCTCCTCCGCCCCTACAACTCTCCCTATCTCTGGAACCTCCTCCGCACCTACAACCCCCCCTATGTCTGTAACCTCCTCCGCCCCTACAACACTCCCTATCTCTGTAA
Organism: Heterodontus francisci; assembly: GCF_036365525.1. Taxonomy (NCBI): domain Eukaryota; kingdom Metazoa; phylum Chordata; class Chondrichthyes; order Heterodontiformes; family Heterodontidae; genus Heterodontus; species Heterodontus francisci. The sequence goes on from NW_027141443.1 coordinate 52,586, forward strand.
CCTCCGCCACTCCGACAACCCTCCCTATCTCTGTAACCTCCTCCAGCCCCTCAACCCTCCCTACCTCTGTAACCTCCTCCGCCCCGACAACCCTCCCCATCTCTGTAAACTCCTCTGTCCCTACAACACGCCCTATCTCTGTAACCTCCTCCAGCCCCTCAACCCTCCCTATCTCTGTCACCTCCTCCAGCCCCGACAACTCTCCCTTTCTCTGCAACCTCCTTCAGCCCCTACAACCCTCCCAATCTCGGTAACCTCCTCCAGCCCCTCAACCCTCCCTATCTCCGTAACCTCCTCCAGCTCCTACAACCCTCCCTATCTCTGTAACCTCCTCCGCCCCTACAACCCTCCCTATCTCTGGAACCTCCTCCGCACCTGCAACTCCCTATCTCTGTAACCTCCTCCAGCCCCTCAACCCTCCCTATCTCTGTAACCTCTTCCAGCCCCTCAACCCTCCCTACCTCTGTAACCTCCTTCGCCCCGACAACACGCCCTATCTCTGTAACCTCCTCCAGCCCCTCAACCCTCCCTATCTCTGTCACCTCCTCCAGCCCCGACAACTCTCCCTTTCTCTGTAACCTCCTCCGCACCTACAACCCCCCCTATCTCTGTAACCTCCTCCGCCCCTACAACACTCCCTATCTCTGTCACCTCCTCCGCATCTACAATCCTCCCTATCTCTGTAACCTCCTCCGCCCCTACAACACTCCCTATCTCTGTAACCTCCTCCGCCCCTACAACACTCCCTATCTCTGTAACCTCCTCCAAACCCTACAACCCTCCCTATCTCTGTAACCTCCACCAGCCCCGACAACCCTCACTATCTCTGGAACCTCCTCCAGCCGCTGCAACCCTCCCTATCTCTGTAACCTCCTCCAGCCGCAACAACCTTCCCCATCTCTGAAACCTCCTCCAGCCGCAACAACCCTCCCTATCTCTGTAACCTCCACCAGCCCCGACAACCCTCACTATCTCTGTAACCTCCTCCAGCCCCTACAACCCTCCCCATCTCTGTAAACTCCTCCAGCCCCAACAACCCTCTCCATCTCTGTAACTTCCTCCAGCCCCTACAACCCCTCCCTATCTCTGGAATCTCCAGCCGCGACAACCCTCCCTTTCTCTGTAACCTCCACAAGCCCCCACAACCCTCCCTATCTCTGTAACCTCCTCCAGCCCCGACAACCCTCCCTATCTCTGTAACCTCCTCCAGCCCCTACAACCGCTCCCGAACTCTGTACTCTACAGCCGCTACAACCCTCCCTATCTCTGTAACCTCCTCCAGTCTCCACATCCCTCCCTATCTCTGGAACCTCGTCCAACCGCTCCAACCCTCCCCATGTCTGTAACCTCCTCCAGCCCCAACAACTCTCCCTATCTCTGGAACCTCCTCCAGCCCCTACAACCCTCCCGATCTCTGCAACTTCCTCCAGCCCCTACAACCCTCCCCATTTCTGTAACGTCCTGCAGTCCCCACATCCCTCCCCATCTCTGGAACATCCTCCGACCGCGACAACCCTCCCTTTCTCTGTAACCTCCACAAGCCCCCACAACCCTCCCTATCTCCGTAACCTCCTCCAGCTCCTACAACCCTCCCTATCTCTGTAACCTCCTCCGCCCCTACAACCCTCCCTATCTCTGGAACCTCCTCCGCACCTACAACACTCCCTATCTCTGTAACCTCCTCCAGCCCCTCAACCCTCCCTATCTCTGTGACCTCCTCCAGCCCCTCAACCCTCCCTACCTCTGTAACCTCCTCCAGCTCCTTACAACCCTCCCCATCTCTGTAACCTCCTCCGCCCCTACAACCCTCCCTATCTCTGGAACCTCCTCCGCCCCTACAACCCCCCCTATCTCTGTAACCTCCTCCGCCCCTACAACCCTCCCTATCTCTGTAACCTCCTCCGCCCCGACAACCCTCCCCATCTCTGTAACCTCCTTCGCCCCGACAACACGCCCTATCTCTGTAACCTCCTCCAGCCCCTCAACCCTCCCTATCTCTGTCACCTCCTCCAGCCCCGACAACTCTCCCTTTCTCTGTAACCTCCTCCGCACCTACAACCCCCCCTATCTCTGTAACCTCCTCCGCCCCTACAACACTCCCTATCTCTGTCACCTCCTCCGCATCTACAATCCTCCCTATCTCTGTAACCTCCTCCGCCCCTACAACACTCCCTATCTCTGTAACCTCCTCCAAACCCTACAACCCTCCCTATCTCTGTAACCTCCACCAGCCCCGACAACCCTCACTATCTCTGGAACCTCCTCCAGCCGCTGCAACCCTCCCTATCTCTGTAACCTCCTCCAGCCGCAACAACCCTCCCTATCTCTGTAACCTCCACCAGCCCCGACAACCCTCACTATCTCTGTAACCTCCTCCAGCCCCTACAACCCTCCCCATCTCTGTAAACTCCTCCAGCCCCAACAACCCTCTCCATCTCTGTAACTTCCTCCAGCCCCGACAACCCCTCCCTATCTCTGGAATCTCCAGTCGCGACAACCCTCCCTTTCTCTGTAACCTCCACAAGCGCGCACAACCCTCCCTATCTCTGTAACCTCCTCCAGCCCCGACAACCCTCCCTATCTCTGTAACCTCCTCCAGCCCCTACAACCGCTCCCGAACTCTGTACTCTACAGCCGCTACAACCCTCCCTATCTCTGTAACCTCCTCCAGTCTCCACATCCCTCCCTATCTCTGGAACCTCGTCCAACCGCTCCAACCCTCCCCATGTCTGTAACCTCCTCCAGCCCCAACAACTCTCCCTATCTCTGTAACCTCCTCCAGCCCCGACAACCCTCCATATCTCTGTAACCTCCTCCAGCCACTACAACCCTCCCTATCTCTGAAACATCCACAAGCCCCGACAACCCTCCCTATCTCTGCAACCTCCACAAGCCCCAACAACCCTCCCTATCTCTGTAACCTCCTCCAGCCCCTACACCCCTCCCCATCTCTGCAACCTCCTCCAGCCCCCTCCAACCCTCCCTATCTCTGTAACCTCCTCCAGCCCCGACAACCCCTCCCTATCCCTGTAATCTACAGCCGCGACAACCCTCCCTTTCTCTGTAACCTCCTCCAGTCTCCACATCCCTCCCTATCTCTGGAACCTCCACAAGCCCCTACAACCCTCCCTATCTCTGGAACCTCCACAAGCCCCAACAACCCTCCCTATCTCTGGAACCTCCTCCAGCCCCGACACCACTCCATCTCTGTAACCTCCTCCAGCCCCCTCCAACCCTCCCTATCTCTGTAACCTCCTCCAGCCCCTATAACCCCTCCCTATCTCTGTCACCTCCTCCAGCCCCTACACCCCTCCCCATCTCTGTAACCTCCTCCAGCCCCCTCCAACCCTCCCTATCTCTGTAACCTCCAAAAACCCCCACAACCCTCCCTATCTCTGTAACCTCCTCCAGCCCCTACAACCCTCCCTATCTCTGTAACCTCCTCCAGCTCCTACAACCCTCCCTATCTCTGTAACCTCCTCCGCCCCTACAACTCTCCCTATCTCTGGAACCTCCTCCGCACCTACAACCCCCCCTATGTCTGTAACCTCCTCCGCCCCTACAACACTCCCTATCTCTGTAACCTCCGCCACTCCGACAACCCTCCCTATCTCTGTAACCTCCTCCAGCCCCTCAACCCTCCCTACCTCTGTAACCTCCTCCGCCCCGACAACCCTCCCCATCTCTGTAAACTCCTCTGTCCCTACAACACGCCCTATCTCTGTAACCTCCTCCAGCCCCTCAACCCTCCCTATCTCTGTCACCTCCTCCAGCCCCGACAACTCTCCCTTTCTCTGCAACCTCCTTCAGCCCCTACAACCCTCCCAATCTCGGTAACCTCCTCCAGCCCCTCAACCCTCCCTATCTCCGTAACCTCCTCCAGCTCCTACAACCCTCCCTATCTCTGTAACCTCCTCCGCCCCTACAACCCTCCCTATCTCTGGAACCTCCTCCGCACCTGCAACTCCCTATCTCTGTAACCTCCTCCAGCCCCTCAACCCTCCCTATCTCTGTAACCTCTTCCAGCCCCTCAACCCTCCCTACCTCTGTAACCTCCTTCGCCCCGACAACACGCCCTATCTCTGTAACCTCCTCCAGCCCCTCAACCCTCCCTATCTCTGTCACCTCCTCCAGCCCCGACAACTCTCCCTTTCTCTGTAACCTCCTCCGCACCTACAACCCCCCCTATCTCTGTAACCTCCTCCGCCCCTACAACACTCCCTATCTCTGTCACCTCCTCCGCATCTACAATCCTCCCTATCTCTGTAACCTCCTCCGCCCCTACAACACTCCCTATCTCTGTAACCTCCTCCGCCCCTACAACACTCCCTATCTCTGTAACCTCCTCCAAACCCTACAACCCTCCCTATCTCTGTAACCTCCACCAGCCCCGACAACCCTCACTATCTCTGGAACCTCCTCCAGCCGCTGCAACCCTCCCTATCTCTGTAACCTCCTCCAGCCGCAACAACCTTCCCCATCTCTGAAACCTCCTCCAGCCGCAACAACCCTCCCTATCTCTGTAACCTCCACCAGCCCCGACAACCCTCACTATCTCTGTAACCTCCTCCAGCCCCTACAACCCTCCCCATCTCTGTAAACTCCTCCAGCCCCAACAACCCTCTCCATCTCTGTAACTTCCTCCAGCCCCTACAACCCCTCCCTATCTCTGGAATCTCCAGCCGCGACAACCCTCCCTTTCTCTGTAACCTCCACAAGCCCCCACAACCCTCCCTATCTCTGTAACCTCCTCCAGCCCCGACAACCCTCCCTATCTCTGTAACCTCCTCCAGCCCCTACAACCGCTCCCGAACTCTGTACTCTACAGCCGCTACAACCCTCCCTATCTCTGTAACCTCCTCCAGTCTCCACATCCCTCCCTATCTCTGGAACCTCGTCCAACCGCTCCAACCCTCCCCATGTCTGTAACCTCCTCCAGCCCCAACAACTCTCCCTATCTCTGGAACCTCCTCCAGCCCCTACAACCCTCCCGATCTCTGCAACTTCCTCCAGCCCCTACAACCCTCCCCATTTCTGTAACGTCCTGCAGTCCCCACATCCCTCCCCATCTCTGGAACATCCTCCGACCGCGACAACCCTCCCTTTCTCTGTAACCTCCACAAGCCCCCACAACCCTCCCTATCTCCGTAACCTCCTCCAGCTCCTACAACCCTCCCTATCTCTGTAACCTCCTCCGCCCCTACAACCCTCCCTATCTCTGGAACCTCCTCCGCACCTACAACACTCCCTATCTCTGTAACCTCCTCCAGCCCCTCAACCCTCCCTATCTCTGTGACCTCCTCCAGCCCCTCAACCCTCCCTACCTCTGTAACCTCCTCCAGCTCCTTACAACCCTCCCCATCTCTGTAACCTCCTCCGCCCCTACAACCCTCCCTATCTCTGGAACCTCCTCCGCCCCTACAACCCCCCCTATCTCTGTAACCTCCTCCGCCCCTACAACCCTCCCTATCTCTGTAACCTCCTCCGCCCCGACAACCCTCCCCATCTCTGTAACCTCCTTCGCCCCGACAACACGCCCTATCTCTGTAACCTCCTCCAGCCCCTCAACCCTCCCTATCTCTGTCACCTCCTCCAGCCCCGACAACTCTCCCTTTCTCTGTAACCTCCTCCGCACCTACAACCCCCCCTATCTCTGTAACCTCCTCCGCCCCTACAACACTCCCTATCTCTGTCACCTCCTCCGCATCTACAATCCTCCCTATCTCTGTAACCTCCTCCGCCCCTACAACACTCCCTATCTCTGTAACCTCCTCCAAACCCTACAACCCTCCCTATCTCTGTAACCTCCACCAGCCCCGACAACCCTCACTATCTCTGGAACCTCCTCCAGCCGCTGCAACCCTCCCTATCTCTGTAACCTCCTCCAGCCGCAACAACCCTCCCTATCTCTGTAACCTCCACCAGCCCCGACAACCCTCACTATCTCTGTAACCTCCTCCAGCCCCTACAACCCTCCCCATCTCTGTAAACTCCTCCAGCCCCAACAACCCTCTCCATCTCTGTAACTTCCTCCAGCCCCGACAACCCCTCCCTATCTCTGGAATCTCCAGTCGCGACAACCCTCCCTTTCTCTGTAACCTCCACAAGCGCGCACAACCCTCCCTATCTCTGTAACCTCCTCCAGCCCCGACAACCCTCCCTATCTCTGTAACCTCCTCCAGCCCCTACAACCGCTCCCGAACTCTGTACTCTACAGCCGCTACAACCCTCCCTATCTCTGTAACCTCCTCCAGTCTCCACATCCCTCCCTATCTCTGGAACCTCGTCCAACCGCTCCAACCCTCCCCATGTCTGTAACCTCCTCCAGCCCCAACAACTCTCCCTATCTCTGTAACCTCCTCCAGCCCCGACAACCCTCCATATCTCTGTAACCTCCTCCAGCCACTACAACCCTCCCTATCTCTGAAACATCCACAAGCCCCGACAACCCTCCCTATCTCTGCAACCTCCACAAGCCCCAACAACCCTCCCTATCTCTGTAACCTCCTCCAGCCCCTACACCCCTCCCCATCTCTGCAACCTCCTCCAGCCCCCTCCAACCCTCCCTATCTCTGTAACCTCCTCCAGCCCCGACAACCCCTCCCTATCCCTGTAATCTACAGCCGCGACAACCCTCCCTTTCTCTGTAACCTCCTCCAGTCTCCACATCCCTCCCTATCTCTGGAACCTCCACAAGCCCCTACAACCCTCCCTATCTCTGGAACCTCCACAAGCCCCAACAACCCTCCCTATCTCTGGAACCTCCAACAGCCCCGACACCACTCCATCTCTGTAACCTCCTCCAGCCCCCTCCAACCCTCCCTATCTCTGTAACCTCCTCCAGCCCCTATAACCCCTCCCTATCTCTGTCACCTCCTCCAGCCCCTACACCCCTCCCCATCTCTGTAACCTCCTCCAGCCCCCTCCAACCCTCCCTATCTCTGTAACCTCCAAAAACCCCCACAACCCTCCCTATCTCTGTAACCTCCTCCAGCCCCTACAACCCTCCCTATCTCTGTAACCTCCTCCAGCCCCTACAACCCTCCCTATCTCTGTAACTTCCTCCAGCCCCTACACCCCTCCCCATCTCTGGAACCTCCTCCAGCCCCCTCCAACCCTCCCTATCTCTGTAACCTCCTCCAGCCCCTACAACCGCTATCTCTGTAATCTACAGCCCCAACAGCCCTCCCCATCTCTGTAACCTCCTCCAGCCCCGACAACCCTCCCCATCTCTGTATTGTCCTCCAGCCCCTACAAACCTCCCGATTTCTGGAACCTCCTCCAGTCCCCTACAACCCTCCCCATCTCTGTAACCTCCAGTCCCCACATCCCTCCCCATCTCTGTAACCTCCTCCAGTCCCCTACAACCCTCCCCATCTCTGTAACCTCCAGTCCCCACATCCCTCCCTATCTCTGGAACCTCCTCCAGCCCCTACAACTCTCCCAATCTCTGTTGTTTCCTCCAGCCCCCACAACCCTCCCTATCTCTGTAACCTCCACAAGCCCCGACAACCCTCCCTATCTCTGTAACCTCTTCCAGTCCCCACATCCCTCCCTATCTCTGGAACCTCCTCCAACCGCTACAACCCTCCCCATCTCTGCAACCTCCTCCAGCCCCTACAACCCTCCCTATATCTGTAACCTCCTCCAGCCCCTGCAACCCTCCCGATATCTGTAACTTCCTCCAGCCCCTAAAACCCTCCCTACCTCTGTAACCTCCTCCAGCCCCGACAACCCCTCCCTCTCTCTGTAACCTCCTCCAGATGCCACAACCCTCCCTATCTCTGCAACTTCCTCCAGCCCCGACAACCCTCTATATCTCTGTAACCTCCAGCAGCCCCTACAACCCTCCCGATCTCTGGAACCTCCCCCAGCCGCGACAACCCTCCCCATCTCTGTAACCTCCTCCAGCCCCCTCCAGCCCTCCCTATCTCTGTAACCTCCTCCAGCCCCGACACCCCTCCCCATCTCTGTAACCTCCTCCAGCCCCCTCCAACCCTCCCTATCTCTGTAACCTCCACAAGCCCCCACAACCCTCCCTATCTCTGTAACCTCCTCCAGCCCCTACAACCCCTCCCTATCTCTGTAATCTCCTCCAGTCTCCACATCCCTCCCTATCTCTGGAACTTCGTCCAACCGCTACAACCATCCCCATGTCTGAAACCTCCTCCAGCCCCGACAACCCTCCCGATCTCTGTAACTTCCTCCAGCCCCTACAACCCTCCCCATTTCTGTAACGTCCTGCAGTCCCCACATCCCTCCCCATCTCTGGAACATCCTCCGACCGCTACAACCATCCCCATCTCTGTAGCCTCCTCCAGCCCCGACAACTCTCCCTATCTCTGTAACCTCCTCCAGCCCCTACAACCCTCCCTATCTCTGTAACCTCCTCCAGCCCCTACAACCCTCCCGATCTCTGTAACTTCCTCCAGCCCCTACATCCCTCCCTATCTCTGCAACCTCCTCCAGCCCCTGCAACCCAACCGATCTCTGTAACCTCCGCCAGCCCCGACAACCCTCCCCATCTCTCTAACTTCCTCCAGCCCCTGCAACCCTCCCTGTCTCTGGAACCTCCTCCAGCTCCGACAACCCTCACCATCTCTGTAACCTCCTCCAGCCCCGACAACCCTCACCATCTCTGTAACCTCCACCAGCCCCGACAACCCTCCCCATCTCTATAATGTCCTCCAGCCCCTACAAACCTCCCGATTTCTGGAACCTCCTCCAGTCCCCTACAACCCTCCCTATCTCTGTAACCTCCAGTTCCCACATCCCTCCATATCTCTGGAACCTCCTCCAGCCCCTACAACTCTCCCAATCTCTATTGTTTCCTCCAGCCCCCACAACCCTCCCTATCTCTGTAACCTCCACAAGCCCCAACAACCCTCCCTATCTCTGTAACCTCCTACAGTCCCCACATCCCTCCCTATCTCTGGAACCTCCTCCAACCGCTACAACACTCCCCATCTCTGCAACCTCCTCCAGCCCCTACAACCATCCCTATCTCGGTAACCTCCTCCAGCCCCGACAACCCTCCCCATCGCTGAAACCTCCTCCAGCCCCAAGAACCCTCCCCATCGCTGTAACCTGCTCCAGCCCCAACAACCCTCCCCATCTCTGGAACCTGCTCCAGCCCCTACAACTCTCACAATCTCTGTTGTTTCCTCCAGCCCCCACAACCCTCCCTATCTCTGTAACCTCCACAAGCACCCAGAACCCTCCCTATCTCTGTAACCTCCACAAGCCCCAACAACCCTCCCTCTCTCTGTAACCTCCTCCAGCCCCAACACCCCTCCCCATCTCTGTAACCTCCTCCAGCCCCCTCCAACCATCCCTATCTCTGTAACCTCCTCCAGTCTCAACAACACTCCCTATCTCTGTAACTTCCTCCAGCCCCTACAACCCTCCCTATCTCTGGAACTTCCTCCAGCCCCTACAACCCTCTCCATCTCTGTAACCTCCTGCAGCCCCTACAACCCTCGCTATCTCTGTAACCTCCTCCAGTCCCCACATCCCTCCCTATCTCTGGAACCTCCTCCAACCGCTACAACCCTCCCCATCTCTGTCACCTCCTCCAGCTCCTACAACCCTCCCTATATCTGTAACCGCCTCCAGCCCCTGCAACCCTCCCTATATCTGTAACTTCCGCCAGCTCCTAAAACCCTCCCTATCTCTGTAACCTCCTCCAGCCCCAACAACCCCTCCCTCTCTCTGTAACCTCCTCCAGATGCCACAACCCTCCCTATCTCTGGAACTTCCTCCAGCCCCTACAACCCTCTCCATCTCTGTAACCTCCTGCAGCCCCTACAACCCTCCCGATCTCTGGAACCTCCCCCAGCCGCGACAACCCTCCCTATCTCTGTAACCTCCTCCAGCCCCTATAACCCCTCCCTATCTCTGACACCTCCTCCAGCCCCTACACCCCTCCCCATCTCTGTAACCTCCTCCAGCCCCCTCCAACCCTCCCTATCTCTGTAACCTCCACAAGCCCCCACAACCCTCCCTATCTCTGTAACCTCCTCCAGCCCCTACAACCCCTCCCCATGTCTGAAACCTCCTCCAGCCCCAACAACTCTCCCTATCTCTGGAACCTCCTCCAGCCCCGACAACCCTCCCGATCTCTGCAACTTCCTCCAGCCCCTACAACCCTCCCCATTTCTGTAACGTCCTGCAGTCCCCACATCCCTCCCCATCTCTGGAACATCCTCCGACCGCTACAACCATCCCCATCTCTGTAGCCTCCTCTAGCCCCGACAACCCGCCCTATCTCTGTAACCTCCTCCAGCCCCGACAACTCTCCCTATCTCTGTAACCTCCTCCAGCCCCGACAACCCTCCCTATCTCTGTAACCTCCTCCAGCCTCTACAACCCTCCCTATCTCTGTAACTTCCTCCAGCCCCTACATCCCTCCCATCTCTGTAACCTCCTCCAGCCCCTACAACCCTCCCCATCTCTCTAACTTCCTCCAGCCCCTACAACCCTCCCTGTCTCTGCAACTTCCTCCAGCTCCGACAACCCTCCCTATCTCTGGAACCTCCTCCAGCCCCTGCAACGCTCACCATCTCTGTAACCTCCTCCAGCCCCGACAACCCTCACCATCTCTGTAACCTCCTCCAGCCCCTACAACCCTCCCCATCTCTGCAACCTCCTCCAGCCCCTACAGCCCTCCCCATCTCTGTAACCTCCTCCAGCCCCGACAACCCTCCCCATCTCTGTAATGTCCTCCAGCCCCTGCAAACCTCCCGATCTCTGGAACCTCCTCCAGTCCCCTACAACCCTCCCTATCTCTGTAACCTCCAGTCCCCACATCCCTCCCTATCTCTGGAAACTCCTCCAGCCCCTACAAGTCTCCCAATCTCTGTTGTTTCCTCCAGCCCCCACAACCCTCCCTATCTCTGAAACCTCCACAAGACCCTACAACCCTCCCTATCTCTGTAACCTCCACAAGCCCCAACAACCCTCCCTATCTCTGTAACCTCCACAAGCCCCAACAACCCTCCCTATCTCTGTAACCTCCTCCAGCCCCAACACCCCTCCCCATCTCTGTAACCTCCTCCAGCCCCCTCCAACCATCCCTATCTCTGTAACCTCCTCCAGTCCCAACAACACTCCCTATCTCTGTAACTTCCTCCAGACCCTACAACCCTCCCTATCTCTGGAACTTCCTCCAGCCCCTACAACCCTCTCCATCTCTGTAACCTCCTGCAGCCCCGACAACCCTCACCATCTCTGTAACCTCCACAAGCACCTACAACGCTCCCTATCTCTGTAACCACCTCCAGCCCCTACACCGCTCCCCATCTCTGTAACCTCCTCCAGCCCCCTCCAACCCTCCCTATCTCTGAAACCTCCTCCAGCCCCTGCAACCCCGCCCTATCTCTGTAATCTACAGCCGCTACAACGCTCCCAATCTCTGCAACCTCCTCCAGCCGGTACCACCCTCCCAATCTCTGTAACCTCCTCCAACCGCTACAACCCTCCCCATCTCTGTAACCTCCTCCAGCCCCTACAACCCTCCCTATATCTGTAACCTCCTCCATCCCCTGCAACCCTCCCCATCTCTGTAACTTCCTCCAGCCCCTACAACCCTCCCTATCTCTGTAACCTCCTCCAGCCCCGACAACCCCTCCCTATCTCTGTAACCTCCTCCAGATGCCACAACCCTCCCTATCTCTGCAACTTCCTCCAGCCCCGAGAACCCTCCCGATCTCTGGAACCTCCTCCAGCCGCGACAACCCTCCCCATCTCTGTAACTTCCTCCAGCCCCTACAACCCTCCCTGTCTCTGCAACTCCCTCCAGCTCCGACAACCCTCCCTATCTCTGGAACCTCCTCCAGCCCCTGCAACCATCACCATCTCTGTAACCTCCTCCAGCCCCGACAACCCTCACCATCTCTGTAACCTCCACCAGCCCCTACAACGCTCCCCATCTCTGTAACCTCCTGCAGCCCCTACAGCCCTCCCCATCTCTGTAATGTCCTCCAGCCCCTGCAAACCTCCCAATCTCTGGAACCTCCTCCAGTCCCCTACAACCCTCCTTATCTCTGTAACCTCCAGTCCCCACATCCCTCCCTATCTCTGGAACCTCCTCCAGCCCCTACAACTCTCCCAATCTCTAACCTCCTCCAGCCCCTACAGCCCTCCCCATCTCTGTAACCTCCTCCAGCCCCGACAACCCTCCCCATCTCTGTAATGTCCTCCAGCCCCTACAACCCTCCCTATCTCTGTAACCTCCAGTCCCCACATCCCTCCCTATCTCTGGAACCTCCTCCGGCCCCTGCAACTCTCCCAATCTCTGTTGTTTCCTCCAGCCCCCACAACCCTTCCCATCTCTGTAACTTCCTCCAGCCTCGATAACCCTCTCCATCTCCGTAACCTCCTCCACCCCCGACAACCCTCCCCATCTCTGTAACTTCCTCCAACCCCAACAACCCCTCCCTATCTCTGTAACCTCCTCCAGATGCAACAACCCTCCCTATCTCTGCAACTTCCTCCAGCCCCGACAACCCTCCCGATCTCTGTAACCTCCTCCAGCCCCTACAACCCTCCCTATCTCTGCAACTTCCTCCAGCTCCTACAACCCTCCCTATCTCTGGAAGCTCCTCCAGCCCCTGCAACCCTCACCATCTCTGTAACCTCCTCCAGCCCCGACAAACCTCACCATCTCTGTAACCTCCTCCAGCCCCTACAACCCTCTCCATCTCTAACCTCCTCCAGCCCCTACAGCCCTCCCCATCTCTGTAACCTCCTCCAGCCCCGACAACCCTCCCCATCTCTGTAATGTCCTCCAGCCCCTACAACCCTCCCTATCTCTGTAACCTCCAGTCCCCACATCCCTCCCTATCTCTGGAACCTCCTCCGGCCCCTGCAACTCTCCCAATCTCTGTTGTTTCCTCCAGCCCCCACAACCCTTCCCATCTCTGTAACTTCCTCCAGCCTCGATAACCCTCTCCATCTCCGTAACCTCCTCCAGCCCCGACAACCCTCCCCATCTCTGTAACTTCCTCCAGCCCCAACAACCCCTCCCTATCTCTGTAATCTCCAGCCGCGACAACCCTCCCTATCTCTGTAACCTCCACAAGCACCTACAACGCTCCCTATCTCTGTAGCCACCTCCAGCCCCTACACCGCTCCCCATCTCTGTAACCTCCTCCAGCCCCCTCCAACCCTCCCTATCTCTGAAACCTCCTCCAGCCCCTACAACCCCGCCCTATCTCTGTAATCTACAGCCGCTACAACCCTCCCAATCTCTGCAACCTCCTCCAGCCGCTGCAACCCTCCCAATCTCTGTAACCTCCTCCAGCCCCGACAACCCTCCCCATCTCTGTAACCTCCTCCAGCCCCTACAAACATCCCGATCTCTGTAACCTCCTCCAGTCCCCTACAACCCTCCCTATCTCTAACCTCCAGTCCCCACATCCCTCCCTATCTCTGGAACCTCCTCAAGCCCCGACAACTCTCCCAATCTCTGTTGTTTCCTCCAGCCCCTGCAACCCTCCCTATCTCTGTAACCTCCTCCAGCCCCTGCAACCCTCTCCATCTCTGTAACCTCCTCCAGCCCCGACAACCCTTCCCATCTCTGTAACTTCCTCCAGCCCCGACAACCCACCCGATCTCTGTAACCTCCTCCAGCCCCTGCAACCCTCTCCATCTCTGTAACCTCCTCCAGCCCCTACAACCCTCCCTATTTCTGTAACCTCCTCCAGCCCCGGAAACCCTCTCCATCTCTGTAACCTCCTCCAGCCCCGACAACCCTTGCCATCTCTGTAACTTCCTCCAGCCCCCGCAACCCACCCGATCTCTGTAACTTCCTCCAGCCCCGACAACCCTCCCCATCTCTGCAACCTCCTCCAGCACCAAGAACCCTCCCCATCGCTGTCACCTCCTCCAGCCCCAACAACCCTCCCCATCTCTGGAACCTCCTCCAGCCCCGACAACCCTCCCCATCGCTGTAACCTCCTCCAGCCCCGAAAACCCTCCCCATCGCTGTAACCTCCTCCAGCCCCAAGAACCCTCCCCATCGCTGTAACCTGCTACAGCCCCAACAACCCTCCCCATCTCTGTAACCTCCTCCAGCCCCGACAACCCTCCCCATCTCTGGAATCTCCAGCCGCTACAACCCTCCCAATCTCTGTAACCTCCACAAGCCCCTACACCCCTCCCCATCTCTGTAAACTCCTCCAGCCCCCTCCAACCCTCCCTATCTCTGTAACCTCCTCCAGCCACGACAACCCCTATCTCTGTTATCTAAAGCCACTACAACCCTCCCCATGTCTGTAACCTCCTCCAGCCCCAACAACCCTTCCCATCTCGGTAACATCCTCCAGCCCCTACAACCCTCTCCATCTCTGTAACCTCCTCCAGCTCCGACAACCCTCCCCATCTCTGGAACCTCCTCCAACCGCGACAACCCTCCACATCTCTGTAACCTCCTCCAGCCCCTACAAACATCGCGATCTCTGTAACCTCCTCCAGTCCCCTGCAACCCTCCCTATCTCTGTAACCTCCTACAGCCCCTGCAACCCTCCCTATCTCTGTAACCTCCTCCAGCCCCTACAACCCTCCCTGTCTCTGCAACTTCCTCCAGCTCCGACAACTCTCCCTATCTCTGGAACCTCCTCCAGCCCCTGCAACCATCACCATCTCTGTAACCTCCTCCAGCCCCGACAACCCTCACCATCTCTGTAACCTCCACCAGCCCCTACAACGCTCCCCATCTCTGTAACCTCCAGCAGCCCCTACAGCCCTCCCCATCTCTGTAATGTCCTCCAGTCCCCTACAACCCTCCTTATCTCTGTAACCTCCAGTCCCCACATCCCTCCCTATCTCTAACTTCCTCCAGCCCCTGCAACCCACCCGATCTCTGTAACCTCCTCCAGCCCCGACAACCCTCCCCATCGCTGTAACCTCCTCCAGCCCCGAAAACCCTCCCCATCGCTGTAACCTCCTCCAGCCCCAAGAACCCTCCCCATCGCTGTAACTTGCTACAGCCCCAACAACCCTCCCCATCTCTGTAACCTCCTCCAGCCCCGACAACCCTCCCTATCTTTGTAACTTCCTCCAGCCCCTACAACCCCTCCCTATCTCTGGAATCTCCAGCCGCTACAACCCTCCCAATCTCTGTAACCTCCACAAGCCCCAACACCCCTCCCCATCTCTGTAAACTCCTCCAGCCCCCTCCAACCCTCACCATCTCTGTAACCTCCACAAGCACCTACAACGCTCCCTATCTCTGTAACCACCTCCAGCCCCGACAACCCTCACCATCTCTGTAACCTCCACAAGCACCTACAACGCTCCCTATCTCTGTAACCACCTCCAGCCCCTACACCGCTCCCCATCTCTGTAACCTCCTCCAGCCCCCTCCAACCCTCCCTATCTCTGAAACCTCCTCCAGCTCCTGCAACCCCTCCCCATCTCTGTAATCTCCTCCAGTCTCCACATCCCTCCCTATCTCTGGAACCTCGTCCAACCGCTACAACCCTCCCCATGTCTGAAACCTCCTCCAGCCCCAACAACTCTCCCTATCTCTGGAACCTCCTCCAGCCCCTACAACCCTCCCGATCTCTGCAACTTCCTCCAGCCCCTACAACCCTCCCCATTTCTGTAACGTCCTGCAGTCGCCACATCCCTCCCCATCTCTGGAACATCCTCCGACCGCTACAACCATCCCCATCTCTGTAGCCTCCTCTAGCCCCGACAACCCGCCCTATCTCTGTAACCTCCTCCAGCCCCTACAACCCTCCCTATCTCGGTAACCTCCTCCAGCCCCTACAACCCTCCCTATCTCTGTAACTTCCTCCAGCCCCTACATCCCTCCCATCTCTGTAACCTCCTCCAGCCCCTACAACCCTCCCCATCTCTCTAACTTCCTCCAGCCCCTACAACCCTCCCTGTCTCTGCAACTTCCTCCAGCTCCGACAACCCTCCCTATCTCTGGAACCTCCTCCAGCCCCTGCAACGCTCACCATCTCTGTAACCTCCTCCAGCCCCGACAACCCTCACCATCTCTGTAACCTCCTCCAGCCCCTACAACCCTCCCCATCTCTGCAACCTCCTCCAGCCCCTACAGCCCTCCCCATCTCTGTAACCTCCTCCAGCCCCGACAACCCTCCCCATCTCTGTAATGTCCTCCAGCCCCTGCAAACCTCCCGATCTCTGGAACCTCCTCCAGTCCCCTACAACCCTCCCTATCTCTGTAACCTCCAGTCCCCACATCCCTCCCTATCTCTGGAAACTCCTCCAGCCCCTACAACTCTCCCAATCTCTGTTGTTTCCTCCAGCCCCCACAACCCTCCCTATCTCTGAAACCTCCACAAGACCCTACAACCCTCCCTATCTCTGTAACCTCCACAAGCCCCAACAACCCTCCCTATCTCTGTAACCTCCACAAGCCCCAACAACCCTCCCTATCTCTGTAACATCCTCCAGTCCCAACAACACTCCCTATCTCTGTAACTTCCTCCAACCCCTACAACCCTCCCTATCTCTGGAACTTCCTCCAGCCCCTACAACCCTCTCCATCTCTGTAACCTCCTGCAGCCCCGACAACCCTCACCATCTCTGTAACCTCCACAAGCACCTACAACGCTCCCTATCTCTGTAACCACCTCCAGCCCCTACACCGCTCCCCATCTCTGTAACCTCCTCCAGCCCCCTCCAACCCTCCCTATCTCTGAAACCTCCTCCAGCCCCTGCAACCCCGCCCTATCTCTGTAATCTACAGCCGCTACAACGCTCCCAATCTCTGCAACCTCCTCCAGCCGGTACCACCCTCCCAATCTCTGTAACCTCCTCCAACCGCTACAACCCTCCCCATCTCTGTAACCTCCTCCAGCCCCTACAACCCTCCCTATATCTGTAACCTCCTCCATCCCCTGCAACCCTCCCCATCTCTGTAACTTCCTCCAGCCCCTACAACCCTCCCTATCTCTGTAACCTCCTCCAGCCCCGACAACCCCTCCCTGTCTCTGTAACCTCCCCCAGCCCCGAGAACCCTCCCGATCTCTGGAACCTCCTCCAGCCGCGACAACCCTCCCCATCTCTGTAACCTCCTCCAGCCCCTACAACCCTCCCTGTCTCTGCAACTTCCTCCAGCTCCGACAACGCTCCCTATCTCTGGAACCTCCTCCAGCCCCTGCAACCCTCACCATCTCTGTAACCTCCTCCAGCCCCGACAACCCTCACCATCTCTGTAACCTCCACCAGCCCCTACAACCCTCCCCATCTCTGTAACCTGCTCCAGTCCCCACATCCCTCCCTATCTCTGGAACCTCCTCCAACCGCTACAACCCTCCCCATCTCTGTAACCTCCTCCAGCCCCTACAACCCTCCCTATATCTGTAACCTCCTCCAGCCCCTGCAACCCACCCGATCTCTGTAACTTCCTCCAGCCCCGACAACCCTCCCCATCTCTGTAACCTCCTCCAGCACCAAGAACCCTCCCCATCGCTGTCACCTCCTCCAGCCCCAACAACCCTCCCTATCTCTAACTTCCTACAGCCCCTGCAACCCACCCGATCTCTGTAACCTCCTCCAGCCCCGACAACCCTCCCCATCGCTGTAACCTCCTCCAGCCCCGAAAACCCTCCCCATCGCTGTAACCTCCTCCAGCCCCAAGAACCCTCCCCATCGCTGTAACCTGCTACAGCCCCAACAACCCTCCCCATCTCTGTAACCTCCTCCAGCCCCGACAACCCTCCCTATCTTTGTAACTTCCTCCAGCCCCTACAACCCCTCCCTATCTCTGGAATCTCCAGCCGCTACAACCCTCCCAATCTCTGTAACCTCCACAAGCCCCTACACCCCTCCCCATCTCTGTAAACTCCTCCAGCCCCCTCCAACCCTCCCTATCTCTGTAACCTCCTCCAGCCACGACAACCCCTATCTCTGTTATCTAAAGCCACTACAACCCTCCCCATCTCGGTAACATCCTCCAGCCCCTACAACCCTCTCCATCTCTGTAACCTCCTCCAGCTCCGACAACCCTCCCCATCTCTGGAACCTCCTCCAACCGCGACAACCCTTCACATCTCTGTAACCTCCTCCAGCCCCTACAAACATCGCGATCTCTGTAACCTCCTCCAGTCCCCTGCAACCCTCCCTATCTCTGTAACCTCCTACAGCCCCTGCAACCCTCCCTATCTCTGTAACCTCCTCCAGCCCCTACAACCCTCCCTGTCTCTGCAACTTCCTCCAGCTCCGACAACCCTCCCTATCTCTGGAACCTCCTCCAGCCCCTGCAACCATCACCATCTCTGTAACCTCCTCCAGCCCCGACAACCCTCACCATCTCTGTAACCTCCACCAGCCCCTACAACGCTCCCCATCTCTGTAACCTCCTGCAGCCCCTACAGCCCTCCCCATCTCTGTAATGTCCTCCAGCCCCTGCAAACCTCCCAATCTCTGGAACCTCCTCCAGTCCCCTACAACCCTCCTTATCTCTGTAACCTCCAGTCCCCACATCCCTCCCTATCTCTGGAACCTCCTCCAGCCCCTACAACTCTCCCAATCTCTGTTGTTTCCTCCAGCCCCCACAACCCTCCCTATCTCTGTAACCTCCTCCAGCCCCGACAACCCCTCCCTATCTCTGTAACCTCCTCCAGATGCAACAACCCTCCCTATCTCTGCAACTTCCTCCAGCCCCGACAACCCTCCCGATCTCTGTAACCTCCTCCAGCCCCTACAACCCTCCCTATCTCTGCAACTTCCTCCAGCTCCTACAACCCTCCCTATCTCTGGAAGCTCCTCCAGCCCCTGCAACCCTCACCATCTCTGTAACCTCCTCCAGCCCCGACAAGCCTCACCATCTCTGTAACCTCCTCCAGCCCCTACAACCCTCTCCATCTCTAACCTCCTCCAGCCCCTACAGCCCTCCCCATCTCTGTAACCTCCTCCAGCCCCGACAACCCTCCCCATCTCTGTAATGTCCTCCAGCCCCTACAACCCTCCCTATCTCTGTAACCTCCAGTCCCCACATCCCTCCCTATCTCTGGAACCTCCTCCGGCCCCTGCAACTCTCCCAATCTCTGTTGTTTCCTCCAGCCCCCACAACCCTTCCCATCTCTGTAACTTCCTCCAGCCTCGATAACCCTCTCCATCTCCGTAACCTCCTCCAGCCCCGACAACCCTCCCCATCTCTGTAACTTCCTCCAGCCCCAACAACCCCTCCCTATCTCTGTAATCTCCAGCCGCGACAACCCTCCCTATCTCTGTAACCTCCACAAGCACCTACAACGCTCCCTATCTCTGTAGCCACCTCCAGCCCCGACACCGCTCCCCATCTCTGTAACCTCCTCCAGCCCCCTCCAACCCTCCCTATCTCTGAAACCTCCTCCAGCCCCTACAACCCCGCCCTATCTCTGTAATCTACAGCCGCTACAACCCTCCCAATCTCTGCAACCTCCTCCAGCCGCTGCAACCCTCCCAATCTCTGTAACCTCCTCCAGCCCCGACAACCCTCCCCATCTCTGTAACCTCCTCCAGCCCCTACAAACATCCCGATCTCTGTAACCTCCTCCAGTCCCCTACAACCCTCCCTATCTCTAACCTCCAGTCCCCACATCCCTCCCTATCTCTGGAACCTCCTCAAGCCCCGACAACTCTCCCAATCTCTGTTGTTTCCTCCAGCCCCTGCAACCCTCCCTATCTCTGTAACCTCCTCCAGCCCCTGCAACCCTCTCCATCTCTGTAACCTCCTCCAGCCCCGACAACCCTTCCCATCTCTGTAACTTCCTCCAGCCCCGACAACCCACCCGATCTCTGTAACCTCCTCCAGCCCCTACAACCCTCCCTATTTCTGTAACCTCCTCCAGCCCCGGAAACCCTCTCCATCTCTGTAACCTCCTCCAGCCCCGACAAGCCTTGCCATCTCTGTAACTTCCTCCAGCCCCCGCAACCCACCCGATCTCTGTAACTTCCTCCAGCCCCGACATCCCTCCCCATCTCTGCAACCTCCTCCAGCACCAAGAACCCTCCCCATCGCTGTCACCTCCTCCAGCCCCAACAACCCACCCTATCTCTAACTTCCTCCAGCCCCTGCAACCCACCCGATCTCTGTAACCTCCTCCAGCCCCGACAACCCTCCCCATCGCTGTAACCAACTCCAGCCCCGAAAACCCTCCCCATCGCTGTAACCTCCTCCAGCCCCAAGAACCCTCCCCATCGCTGTAACTTGCTACAGCCCCAACAACCCTCCCCATCTCTGTAACCTCCTCCAGCCCCGACAACCCTCCCTATCTTTGTAACTTCCTCCAGCCCCTACAACCCCTCCCTATCTCTGGAATCTCCAGCCGCTACAACCCTCCCAATCTCTGTAACCTCCACAAGCCCCTACACCCCTCCCCATCTCTGTAAACTCCTCCAGCCCCCTCCAACCCTCACCATCTCTGTAACCTCCACAAGCACCTACAACGCTCCCTATCTCTGTAACCACCTCCAGCCCCTACACCGCTCCCCATCTCTGTAACCTCCTCCAGCCCCCTCCAACCCTCCCTATCTCTGAAACCTCCTCCAGCTCCTGCAACCCCTCCCCATCTCTGTAATCTCCTCCAGTCTCCACATCCCTCCCTATCTCTGGAACCTCGTCCAACCGCTACAACCCTCCCCATGTCTGAAACCTCCTCCAGCCCCAACAACTCTCCCTATCTCTGGAACCTCCTCCAGCCCCTACAACCCTCCCGATCTCTGCAACTTCCTCCAGCCCCTACAACCCTCCCCATTTCTGTAACATCCTGCAGTCGCCACATCCCTCCCCATCTCTGGAACATCCTCCGACCGCTACAACCATCCCCATCTCTGTAGCCTCCTCTAGCCAAAACAACCCGCCCTATCTCTGTAACCTCCTCCAGCCCCTACAACCCTCCCTATCTCGGTAACCTCCTCCAGCCCCTACAACCCTCCCTATCTCTGTAACTTCCTCCAGCCCCTACATCCCTCCCACCTCTGTAACCTCCTCCAGCCCCTACAACCCTCCCCATCTCTCTAACTTCCTCCAGCCCCTACAACCCTCCCTGTCTCTGCAACTTCCTCCAGCTCCGACAACCCTCCCTATCTCTGGAACCTCCTCCAGCCCCTGCAACGCTCACCATCTCTGTAACCTCCTCCAGCCCCGACAACCCTCACCATCTCTGTAACCTCCTCCAGCCCCTACAACCCTCCCCATCTCTGCAACCTCCTCCAGCCCCTACAGCCCTCCCTATCTCTGTAACCTCCAGTCCCCACATCCCTCCCTATCTCTGGAAACTCCTCCAGCCCCTACAACTCTCCCAATCTCTGTTGTTTCCTCCAGCCCCCACAACCCTCCCTATCTCTGAAACCTCCACAAGACCCTACAACCCTCCCTATCTCTGTAACCTCCACAAGCCCCAACAACCCTCCCTATCTCTGTAACCTCCACAAGCCCCAACAACCCTCCCTATCTCTGTAACCTCCTCCAGCCCCAACACCCCTCCCCATCTCTGTAACCTCCTCCAGCCCCCTCCAACCATCCCTATCTCTGTAACCTCCTCCAGTCCCAACAACACTCCCTATCTCTGTAACTTCCTCCAGCCCCTACAACCCTCCCTATCTCTGGAACTTCCTCCAGCCCCTACAACCCTCTCCATCTCTGTAACCTCCTGCAGCCCCGACAACCCTCACCATCTCTGTAACCTCCACAAGCACCTACAACGCTCCCTATCTCTGTAACCACCTCCAGCCCCTACACCGCTCCCCATCTCTGTAACCTCCTCCAGCCCCCTCCAACCCTCCCTATCTCTGAAACCTCCTCCAGCCCCTGCAACCCCGCCCTATCTCTGTAATCTACAGCCGCTACAACCCTCCCAATCTCTGCAACCTCCTCCAGCCGGTACCAGCCTCCCAATCTCTGTAACCTCCTCCAACCGCTACAACCCTCCCCATCTCTGTAACCTCCTCCAGCCCCTACAACCCTCCCTATATCTGTAACCTCCTCCATCCCCTGCAACCCTCCCCATCTCTGTAACTTCCTCCAGCCCCTACAACCCTCCCTATCTCTGTAACCTCCTCCAGCCCCAACAACCCCTCCCTATCTCTGTAACCTCCCCCAGCCCCGAGAACCCTCCCGATCTCTGGAACCTCCTCCAGCCGCGACAACCCTCCCCATCTCTGTAACCTCCTCCAGCCCCTACAACCCTCCCTGTCTCTGCAACTTCCTCCAGCTCCGACAACCCTCCCTATCTCTGGAACCTCCTCCAGCCCCTGCTACCCTCACCATCTCTGTAACCTCCTCCAGCCCCGACAACCCTCCCCATCTCTGTAACCTGCTCCAGTCACCACATCCCTCCCTATCTCTGGAACCTCCTCCAACCGCTACAACCCTCCCCATCTCTGTAACCTCCTCCAGCCCCTACAACCCTCCCTATATCTGTAACCTCCTCCAGCCCCTGCAACCCTCCCCATCTCTGTAACTTCCTCCAGCACCGACAACCCTCCCTATCTCTGTAACCTCCTCCAGCCCCGACAACCCCTCCCTATCTCTGTAACCTCCTCCAGATGCCACAACCCTCCCTATCTCTGGAACCTCCTCCAGCAGCGACAACCCTCACCATCTCTGTAACCTCCTCCAGCCCCTGCAACCCTCCCCATCTCTGTAACCTCCTCCAGCCCCTACAGCCCTCCCCATCTCTGTAACCACCTCCAGCCCCGACAACCCTCCCCATCTCTGAAACCTCCTCCAGCTCCTGCAACCCCTCCCCATCTCTGTAATCTCCTCCAGTCTCCACATCCCTCCCAATCTCTGGAACCTCGTCCAACCGCTACAACCCTCCCCATGTCTGAAACCTCCTCCAGCCCCAACAACTCTCCCTATCTCTGGAACCTCCTCCAGCCCCTACAACCCTCCCGATCTCTGCAACTTCCTCCAGCCCCTACAACCCTCCCCATTTCTGTAACGTCCTGCAGTCGCCACATCCCTCCCCATCTCTGGAACATCCTCCGACCGCTACAACCATCCCCATCTCTGTAGCCTCCTCTCGCCCCGACAACCCGCCCTATCTCTGTAACCTCCTCCAGCCCCTACAACCCTCCCTATCTCGGTAACCTCCTCCAGCCCCTACAACCCTCCCTATCTCTGTAACTTCCTCCAGCCCCTACATCCCTCCCATCTCTGTAACCTCCTCCAGCCCCTACAACCCTCCCCATCTCTCTAACTTCCTCCAGCCCCTACAACCCTCCCTGTCTCTGCAACTTCCTCCAGCTCCGACAACCCTCCCTATCTCTGGAACCTCCTCCAGCCCCTGCAACGCTCACCATCTCAGTAACCTCCTCCAGCCCCGACAACCCTCACCATCTCTGTAACCTCCTCCAGCCCCTACAACCCTCCCCATCTCTGCAACCTCCTCCAGCCCCTACAGCCCTCCCCATCTCTGTAACCTCCTCCAGCCCCGACAACCCTCCCCATCTCTGTAATGTCCTCCAGCCCCTGCAAACCTCCCGATCTCTGGAACCTCCTCCAGTCCCCTACAACCCTCCCTATCTCTGTAACCTCCAGTCCCCACATCCCTCCCTATCTCTGGAAACTCCTCCAGCCCCTACAAGTCTCCCAATCTCTGTTGTTTCCTCCAGCCCCCACAACCCTCCCTATCTCTGAAACCTCCACAAGACCCTACAACCCTCCCTATCTCTGTAACCTCCACAAGCCCCAACAACCCTCCCTATCTCTGTAACCTCCACAAGCCCCAACAACCCTCCCTATCTCTGTAACCTCCTCCAGCCCCAACACCCCTCCCCATCTCTGTAACCTCCTCCAGCCCCCTCCAACCATCCCTATCTCTGTAACCTCCTCCAGTCCCAACAACACTCCCTATCTCTGTAACTTCCTCCAGACCCTACAACCCTCCCTATCTCTGGAACTTCCTCCAGCCCCTACAACCCTCTCCATCTCTGTAACCTCCTGCAGCCCCGACAACCCTCACCATCTCTGTAACCTCCACAAGCACCTACAACGCTCCCTATCTCTGTAACCACCTCCAGCCCCTACACCGCTCCCCATCTCTGTAACCTCCTCCAGCCCCCTCCAACCCTCCCTATCTCTGAAACCTCCTCCAGCCCCTGCAACCCCGCCCTATCTCTGTAATCTACAGCCGCTACAACGCTCCCAATCTCTGCAACCTCCTCCAGCCGGTACCACCCTCCCAATCTCTGTAACCTCCTCCAACCGCTACAACCCTCCCCATCTCTGTAACCTCCTCCAGCCCCTACAACCCTCCCTATATCTGTAACCTCCTCCATCCCCTGCAACCCTCCCCATCTCTGTAACTTCCTCCAGCCCCTACAACCCTCCCTATCTCTGTAACCTCCTCCAGCCCCGACAACCCCTCCCTATCTCTGTAACCTCCTCCAGATGCCACAACCCTCCCTATCTCTGCAACTTCCTCCAGCCCCGAGAACCCTCCCGATCTCTGGAACCTCCTCCAGCCGCGACAACACTCCCTATCTCTGTAACTTCCTCCAGCCCCTACAACCCTCCCTGTCTCTGCAACTCCCTCCAGCTCCGACAACCCTCCCTATCTCTGGAACCTCCTCCAGCCCCTGCAACCATCACCATCTCTGTAACCTCCTCCAGCCCCGACAACCCTCACCATCTCTGTAACCTCCACCAGCCCCTACAACGCTCCCCATCTCTGTAACCTCCTGCAGCCCCTACAGCCCTCCCCATCTCTGTAATGTCCTCCAGCCCCTGCAAACCTCCCAATCTCTGGAACCTCCTCCAGTCCCCTACAACCCTCCTTATCTCTGTAACCTCCAGTCCCCACATCCCTCCCTATCTCTGGAACCTCCTCCAGCCCCTACAACTCTCCCAATCTCTAACCTCCTCCAGCCCCTACAGCCCTCCCCATCTCTGTAACCTCCTCCAGCCCCGACAACCCTCCCCATCTCTGTAATGTCCTCCAGCCCCTACAACCCTCCCTATCTCTGTAACCTCCAGTCCCCACATCCCTCCCTATCTCTGGAACCTCCTCCGGCCCCTGCAACTCTCCCAATCTCTGTTGTTTCCTCCAGCCCCCACAACCCTTCCAATCTCTGTAACTTCCTCCAGCCTCGATAACCCTCTCCATCTCCGTAACCTCCTCCACCCCCGACAACCCTCCCCATCTCTGTAACTTCCTCCAACCCCAACAACCCCTCCCTATCTCTGTAACCTCCTCCAGATGCAACAACCCTCCCTATCTCTGCAACTTCCTCCAGCCCCGACAACCCTCCCGATCTCTGTAACCTCCTCCAGCCCCTACAACCCTCCCTATCTCTGCAACTTCCTCCAGCTCCTACAACCCTCCCTATCTCTGGAAGCTCCTCCAGCCCCTGCAACCCTCACCATCTCTGTAACCTCCTCCAGCCCCGACAAACCTCACCATCTCTGTAACCTCCTCCAGCCCCTACAACCCTCTCCATCTCTAACCTCCTCCAGCCCCTACAGCCCTCCCCATCTCTGTAACCTCCTCCAGCCCCGACAACCCTCCCCATCTCTGTAATGTCCTCCAGCCCCTACAACCCTCCCTATCTCTGTAACCTCCAGTCCCCACATCCCTCCCTATCTCTGGAACCTCCTCCGGCCCCTGCAACTCTCCCAATCTCTGTTGTTTCCTCCAGCCCCCACAACCCTTCCCATCTCTGTAACTTCCTCCAGCCTCGATAACCCTCTCCATCTCCGTAACCTCCTCCAGCCCCGACAACCCTCCCCATCTCTGTAACTTCCTCCAGCCCCAACAACCCCTCCCTATCTCTGTAATCTCCAGCCGCGACAACCCTCCCTATCTCTGTAACCTCCACAAGCACCTACAACGCTCCCTATCTCTGTAGCCACCTCCAGCCCCTACACCGCTCCCCATCTCTGTAACCTCCTCCAGCCCCCTCCAACCCTCCCTATCTCTGAAACCTCCTCCAGCCCCTACAACCCCGCCCTATCTCTGTAATCTACAGCCGCTACAACCCTCCCAATCTCTGCAACCTCCTCCAGCCGCTGCAACCCTCCCAATCTCTGTAACCTCCTCCAGCCCCGACAACCCTCCCCATCTCTGTAACCTCCTCCAGCCCCTACAAACATCCCGATCTCTGTAACCTCCTCCAGTCCCCTACAACCCTCCCTATCTCTAACCTCCAGTCCCCACATCCCTCCCTATCTCTGGAACCTCCTCAAGCCCCGACAACTCTCCCAATCTCTGTTGTTTCCTCCAGCCCCTGCAACCCTCCCTATCTCTGTAACCTCCTCCAGCCCCTGCAACCCTCTCCATCTCTGTAACCTCCTCCAGCCCCGACAACCCTTCCCATCTCTGTAACTTCCTCCAGCCCCGACAACCCACCCGATCTCTGTAACCTCCTCCAGCCCCTGCAACCCTCTCCATCTCTGTAACCTCCTCCAACCCCTACAACCCTCCCTATTTCTGTAACCTCCTCCAGCCCCGGAAACCCTCTCCATCTCTGTAACCTCCTCCAGCCCCGACAACCCTTGCCATCTCTGTAACTTCCTCCAGCCCCCGCAACCCACCCGATCTCTGTAACTTCCTCCAGCCCGGACAACCCTCCCCATCTCTGCAACCTCCTCCAGCACCAAGAACCCTCCCCATCGCTGTCACCTCCTCCAGCCCCAACAACCCTCCCCATCTCTGGAACCTCCTCCAGCCCCGACAACCCTCCCCATCGCTGTAACCTCCTCCAGCCCCGAAAACCCTCCCCATCGCTGTAACCTCCTCCAGCCCCAAGAACCCTCCCCATCGCTGTAACCTGCTACAGCCCCAACAACCCTCCCCATCTCTGTAACCTCCTCCAGCCCCGACAACCCTCCCTATCTTTGTAACTTCCTCCAGCCCCTACAACCCCTCCCTATCTCTGGAATCTCCAGCCGCTACAACCCTCCCAATCTCTGTAACCTCCACAAGCCCCTACACCCCTCCCCATCTCTGTAAACTCCTCCAGCCCCCTCCAACCCTCCCTATCTCTGTAACCTCCTCCAGCCACGACAACCCTTATCTCTGTTATCTAAAGCCACTACAACCCTCCCCATGTCTGTAACCTCCTCCAGCCCCAACAACCCTTCCCATCTCGGTAACATCCTCCAGCCCCTACAACCCTCTCCATCTCTGTAACCTCCTCCAGCTCCGACAACCCTCCCCATCTCTGGAACCTCCTCCAACCGCGACAACCCTCCACATCTCTGTAACCTCCTCCAGCCCCTACAAACATCGCGATCTCTGTAACCTCCTCCAGTCCCCTGCAACCCTCCCTATCTCTGTAACCTCCTACAGCCCCTGCAACCCTCCCTATCTCTGTAACCTCCTCCAGCCCCTACAACCCTCCCTGTCTCTGCAACTTCCTCCAGCTCCGACAACTCTCCCTATCTCTGGAACCTCCTCCAGCCCCTGCAACCATCACCATCTCTGTAACCTCCTCCAGCCCCGACAACCCTCACCATCTCTGTAACCTCCACCAGCCCCTACAACGCTCCCCATCTCTGTAACCTCCAGCAGCCCCTACAGCCCTCCCCATCTCTGTAATGTCCTCCAGCCCCTGCAAACCTCCCAATCTCTGGAACCTCCTCCAGTCCCCTACAACCCTCCTCATCTCTGTAACCTCCAGTCCCCACATCCCTCCCTATCTCTAACTTCCTCCAGCCCCTGCAACCCACCCGATCTCTGTAACCTCCTCCAGCCCCGACAACCCTCCCCATCGCTGTAACCTCCTCCAGCCCCGAAAACCCTCCCCATCGCTGTAACCTCCTCCAGCCCCAAGAACCCTCCCCATCGCTGTAACTTGCTACAGCCCCAACAACCCTCCCCATCTCTGTAACCTCCTCCAGCCCCGACAACCCTCCCTATCTTTGTAACTTCCTCCAGCCCCTACAACCCCTCCCTATCTCTGGAATCTCCAGCCGCTACAACCCTCCCAATCTCTGTAACCTCCACAAGCCCCAACACCCCTCCCCATCTCTGTAAACTCCTCCAGCCCCCTCCAACCCTCACCATCTCTGTAACCTCCACAAGCACCTACAACGCTCCCTATCTCTGTAACCACCTCCAGCCCCGACAACCCTCACCATCTCTGTAACCTCCACAAGCACCTACAACGCTCCCTATCTCTGTAACCACCTCCAGCCCCTACACCGCTCCCCATCTCTGTAACCTCCTCCAGCCCCCTCCAACCCTCCCTATCTCTGAAACCTCCTCCAGCTCCTGCAACCCCTCCCCATCTCTGTAATCTCCTCCAGTCTCCACATCCCTCCCTATCTCTGGAACCTCGTCCAACCGCTACAACCCTCCCCATGTCTGAAACCTCCTCCAGCCCCAACAACTCTCCCTATCTCTGGAACCTCCTCCAGCCCCTACAACCCTCCCGATCTCTGCAACTTCCTCCAGCCCCTACAACCCTCCCCATTTCTGTAACGTCCTGCAGTCGCCACATCCCTCCCCATCTCTGGAACATCCTCCGACCGCTACAACCATCCCCATCTCTGTAGCCTCCTCTAGCCCCGACAACCCGCCCTATCTCTGTAACCTCCTCCAGCCCCTACAACCCTCCCTATCTCGGTAACCTCCTCCAGCCCCTACAACCCTCCCTATCTCTGTAACTTCCTCCAGCCCCTACATCCCTCCCATCTCTGTAACCTCCTCCAGCCCCTACAACCCTCCCCATCTCTCTAACTTCCTCCAGCCCCTACAACCCTCCCTGTCTCTGCAACTTCCTCCAGCTCCGACAACCCTCCCTATCTCTGGAACCTCCTCCAGCCCCTGCAACGCTCACCATCTCTGTAACCTCCTCCAGCCCCGACAACCCTCACCATCTCTGTAACCTCCTCCAGCCCCTACAACCCTCCCCATCTCTGCAACCTCCTCCAGCCCCTACAGCCCTCCCCATCTCTGTAACCTCCTCCAGCCCCGACAACCCTCCCCATCTCTGTAATGTCCTCCAGCCCCTGCAAACCTCCCGATCTCTGGAACCTCCTCCAGTCCCCTACAACCCTCCCTATCTCTGTAACCTCCAGTCCCCACATCCCTCCCTATCTCTGGAAACTCCTCCAGCCCCTACAACTCTCCCAATCTCTGTTGTTTCCTCCAGCCCCCACAACCCTCCCTATCTCTGAAACCTCCACAAGACCCTACAACCCTCCCTATCTCTGTAACCTCCACAAGCCCCAACAACCCTCCCTATCTCTGTAACCTCCACAAGCCCCAACAACCCTCCCTATCTCTGTAACATCCTCCAGTCCCAACAACACTCCCTATCTCTGTAACTTCCTCCAACCCCTACAACCCTCCCTATCTCTGGAACTTCCTCCAGCCCCTACAACCCTCTCCATCTCTGTAACCTCCTGCAGCCCCGACAACCCTCACCATCTCTGTAACCTCCACAAGCACCTACAACGCTCCCTATCTCTGTAACCACCTCCAGCCCCTACACCGCTCCCCATCTCTGTAACCTCCTCCAGCCCCCTCCAACCCTCCCTATCTCTGAAACCTCCTCCAGCCCCTGCAACCCCGCCCTATCTCTGTAATCTACAGCCGCTACAACCCTCCCAATCTCTGCAACCTCCTCCAGCCGGTACCACCCTCCCAATCTCTGTAACCTCCTCCAACCGCTACAACCCTCCCCATCTCTGTAACCTCCTCCAGCCCCTACAACCCTCCCTATATCTGTAACCTCCTCCATCCCCTGCAACCCTCCCCATCTCTGTAACTTCCTCCAGCCCCTACAACCCTCCCTATCTCTGTAACCTCCTCCAGCCCCGACAACCCCTCCCTATCTCTGTAACCTCCCCCAGCCCCGAGAACCCTCCCGATCTCTGGAACCTCCTCCAGCCGCGACAACCCTCCCCATCTCTGTAACCTCCTCCAGCCCCTACAACCCTCCCTGTCTCTGCAACTTCCTCCAGCTCCGACAACGCTCCCTATCTCTGGAACCTCCTCCAGCCCCTGCAACCCTCACCATCTCTGTAACCTCCTCCAGCCCCGACAACCCTCACCATCTCTGTAACCTCCACCAGCCCCTACAACCCTCCCCATCTCTGTAACCTGCTCCAGTCCCCACATCCCTCCCTATCTCTGGAACCTCCTCCAACCGCTACAACCCTCCCCATCTCTGTAACCTCCTCCAGCCCCTACAACCCTCCCTATATCTGTAAACTCCTCCAGCCCCTGCAACCCACCCGATCTCTGTAACTTCCTCCAGCCCCGACAACCCTCCCCATCTCTGTAACCTCCTCCAGCACCAAGAACCCTCCCCATCGCTGTCACCTCCTCCAGCCCCAACAACCCTCCCTATCTCTAACTTCCTCCAGCCCCTGCAACCCACCCGATCTCTGTAACCTCCTCCAGCCCCGACAACCCTCCCCATCGCTGTAACCTCCTCCAGCCCCGAAAACCCTCCCCATCGCTGTAACCTCCTCCAGCCCCAAGAACCCTCCCCATCGCTGTAACCTGCTACAGCCCCAACAACCCTCCCCATCTCTGTAACCTCCTCCAGCCCCGACAACCCTCCCTATCTTTGTAACTTCCTCCAGCCCCTACAACCCCTCCCTATCTCTGGAATCTCCAGCCGCTACAACCCTCCCAATCTCTGTAACCTCCACAAGCCCCTACACCCCTCCCCATCTCTGTAAACTCCTCCAGCCCCCTCCAACCCTCCCTATCTCTGTAACCTCCTCCAGCCACGACAACCCCTATCTCTGTTATCTAAAGCCACTACAACCCTCCCCATCTCGGTAACATCCTCCAGCCCCTACAACCCTCTCCATCTCTGTAACCTCCTCCAGCTCCGACAACCCTCCCCATCTCTGGAACCTCCTCCAACCGCGACAACCCTCCACATCTCTGTAACCTCCTCCAGCCCCTACAAACATCGCGATCTCTGTAACCTCCTCCAGTCCCCTGCAACCCTCCCTATCTCTGTAACCTCCTACAGCCCCTGCAACCCTCCCTATCTCTGTAACCTCCTCCAGCCCCTACAACCCTCCCTGTCTCTGCAACTTCCTCCAGCTCCGACAACCCTCCCTATCTCTGGAACCTCCTCCAGCCCCTGCAACCATCACCATCTCTGTAACCTCCTCCAGCCCCGACAACCCTCACCATCTCTGTAACCTCCACCAGCCCCTACAACGCTCCCCATCTCTGTAACCTCCTGCAGCCCCTACAGCCCTCCCCATCTCTGTAATGTCCTCCAGCCCCTGCAAACCTCCCAATCTCTGGAACCTCCTCCAGTCCCCTACAACCCTCCTTATCTCTGTAACCTCCAGTCCCCACATCCCTCCCTATCTCTGGAACCTCCTCCAGCAACTACAACTGTCCCAATCTCTGTTGTTTCCTCCAGCCCCCACAACCCTCCCTATCTCTGTAACCTCCTCCAGCCCCGACAACCCCTTCCTATCTCTGTAACCTCCTCCAGATGCAACAACCCTCCCTATCTCTGCAACTTCCTCCAGCCCCGACAACCCTCCCGATCTCTGTAACCTCCTCCAGCCCCTACAACCCTCCCTATCTCTGCAACTTCCTCCAGCTCCTACAACCCTCCCTATCTCTGGAAGCTCCTCCAGCCCCTGCAACCCTCACCATCTCTGTAACCTCCTCCAGCCCCGACAAGCCTCACCATCTCTGTAACCTCCTCCAGCCCCTACAACCCTCTCCATCTCTAACCTCCTCCAGCCCCTACAGCCCTCCCCATCTCTGTAACCTCCTCCAGCCCCGACAACCCTCCCCATCTCTGTAATGTCCTCCAGCCCCTACAACCCTCCCTATCTCTGTAACCTCCAGTCCCCACATCCCTCCCTATCTCTGGAACCTCCTCCGGCCCCTGCAACTCTCCCAATCTCTGTTGTTTCCTCCAGCCCCCACAACCCTTCCCATCTCTGTAACTTCCTCCAGCCTCGATAACCCTCTCCATCTCCGTAACCTCCTCCAGCCCCGACAACCCTCCCCATCTCTGTAACTTCCTCCAGCCCCAACAACCCCTCCCTATCTCTGTAATCTCCAGCCGCGACAACCCTCCCTATCTCTGTAACCTCCACAAGCACCTACAACGCTCCCTATCTCTGTAGCCACCTCCAGCCCCGACACCGCTCCCCATCTCTGTAACCTCCTCCAGCCCCCTCCAACCCTCCCTATCTCTGAAACCTCCTCCAGCCCCTACAACCCCGCCCTATCTCTGTAATCTACAGCCGCTACAACCCTCCCAATCTCTGCAACCTCCTCCAGCCGCTGCAACCCTCCCAATCTCTGTAACCTCCTCCAGCCCCGACAACCCTCCCCATCTCTGTAACCTCCTCCAGCCCCTACAAACATCCCGATCTCTGTAACCTCCTCCAGTCCCCTACAACCCTCCCTATCTCTAACCTCCAGTCCCCACATCCCTCCCTATCTCTGGAACCTCCTCAAGCCCCGACAACTCTCCCAATCTCTGTTGTTTCCTCCAGCCCCTGCAACCCTCTCCATCTCTGTAACCTCCTCCAGCCCCGACAACCCTTCCCATCTCTGTAACTTCCTCCAGCCCCGACAACCCACCCGATCTCTGTAACCTCCTCCAGCCCCTACAACCCTCCCTATTTCTGTAACCTCCTCCAGCCCCGGAAACCCTCTCCATCTCTGTAACCTCCTCCAGCCCCGACAAGCCTTGCCATCTCTGTAACTTCCTCCAGCCCCCGCAACCCACCCGATCTCTGTAACTTCCTCCAGCCCCGACAACCCTCCCCATCTCTGCAACCTCCTCCAGCACCAAGAACCCTCCCCATCGCTGTCACCTCCTCCAGCCCCAACAACCCACCCTATCTCTAACTTCCTCCAGCCCCTGCAACCCACCCGATCTCTGTAACCTCCTCCAGCCCCGACAACCCTCCCCATCGCTGTAACCAACTCCAGCCCCGAAAACCCTCCCCATCGCTGTAACCTCCTCCAGCCCCAAGAACCCTCCCCATCTCTGTAACCTCCTCCAGCCCCGACAACCCTCCCTATCTTTGTAACTTCCTCCAGCCCCTACAACCCCTCCCTATCTCTGGAATCTCCAGCCGCTACAACCCTCCCAATCTCTGTAACCTCCACAAGCCCCTACACCCCTCCCCATCTCTGTAAACTCCTCCAGCCCCCTCCAACCCTCACCATCTCTGTAACCTCCACAAGCACCTACAACGCTCCCTATCTCTGTAACCACCTCCAGCCCCTACACCGCTCCCCATCTCTGTAACCTCCTCCAGCCCCCTCCAACCCTCCCTATCTCTGAAACCTCCTCCAGCTCCTGCAACCCCTCCCCATCTCTGTAATCTCCTCCAGTCTCCACATCCCTCCCTATCTCTGGAACCTCGTCCAACCGCTACAACCCTCCCCATGTCTGAAACCTCCTCCAGCCCCAACAACTCTCCCTATCTCTGGAACCTCCTCCAGCCCCTACAACCCTCCCGATCTCTGCAACTTCCTCCAGCCCCTACAACCCTCCCCATTTCTGTAACATCCTGCAGTCGCCACATCCCTCCCCATCTCTGGAACATCCTCCGACCGCTACAACCATCCCCATCTCTGTAGCCTCCTCTAGCCAAAACAACCCGCCCTATCTCTGTAACCTCCTCCAGCCCCTACAACCCTCCCTATCTCGGTAACCTCCTCCAGCCCCTACAACCCTCCCTATCTCTGTAACTTCCTCCAGCCCCTACATCCCTCCCACCTCTGTAACCTCCTCCAGCCCCTACAACCCTCCCCATCTCTCTAACTTCCTCCAGCCCCTACAACCCTCCCTGTCTCTGCAACTTCCTCCAGCTCCAACAACCCTCCCTATCTCTGGAACCTCCTCCAGCCCCTGCAACGCTCACCATCTCTGTAACCTCCTCCAGCCCCGACAACCCTCACCATCTCTGTAACCTCCTCCAGCCCCTACAACCCTCCCCATCTCTGCAACCTCCTCCAGCCCCTACAGCCCTCCCTATCTCTGTAACCTCCAGTCCCCACATCCCTCCCTATCTCTGGAAACTCCTCCAGCCCCTACAACTCTCCCAATCTCTGTTGTTTCCTCCAGCCCCCACAACCCTCCCTATCTCTGAAACCTCCACAAGACCCTACAACCCTCCCTATCTCTGTAACCTCCACAAGCCCCAACAACCCTCCCTATCTCTGTAACCTCCACAAGCCCCAACAACCCTCCCTATCTCTGTAACCTCCTCCAGCCCCAACACCCCTCCCCATCTCTGTAACCTCCTCCAGCCCCCTCCAACCATCCCTATCTCTGTAACCTCCTCCAGTCCCAACAACACTCCCTATCTCTGTAACTTCCTCCAGCCCCTACAACCCTCCCTATCTCTGGAACTTCCTCCAGCCCCTACAACCCTCTCCATCTCTGTAACCTCCTGCAGCCCCGACAACCCTCACCATCTCTGTAACCTCCACAAGCACCTACAACGCTCCCTATCTCTGTAACCACCTCCAGCCCCTACACCGCTCCCCATCTCTGTAACCTCCTCCAGCCCCCTCCAACCCTCCCTATCTCTGAAACCTCCTCCAGCCCCTGCAACCCCGCCCTATCTCTGTAATCTACAGCCGCTACAACCCTCCCAATCTCTGCAACCTCCTCCAGCCGGTACCAGCCTCCCAATCTCTGTAACCTCCTCCAACCGCTACAACCCTCCCCATCTCTGTAACCTCCTCCAGCCCCTACAACCCTCCCTATATCTGTAACCTCCTCCATCCCCTGCAACCCTCCCCATCTCTGTAACTTCCTCCAGCCCCTACAACCCTCCCTATCTCTGTAACCTCCTCCAGCCCCAACAACCCCTCCCTATCTCTGTAACCTCCCCCAGCCCCGAGAACCCTCCCGATCTCTGGAACCTCCTCCAGCCGCGACAACCCTCCCCATCTCTGTAACCTCCTCCAGCCCCTACAACCCTCCCTGTCTCTGCAACTTCCTCCAGCTCCGACAACCCACCCTATCTCTGGAACCTCCTCCAGCCCCTGCAACCCTCACCATCTCTGTAACCTCCTCCAGCCCCGACAACCCTCCCCATCTCTGTAACCTGCTCCAGTCACCACATCCCTCCCTATCTCTGGAACCTCCTCCAACCGCTACAACCCTCCCCATCTCTGTAACCTCCTCCAGCCCCTACAACCCTCCCTATATCTGTAACCTCCTCCAGCCCCTGCAACCCTCCCCATCTCTGTAACTTCCTCCAGCACCGACAACCCTCCCTATCTCTGTAACCTCCTCCAGCCCCGACAACCCCTCCCTATCTCTGTAACCTCCTCCAGATGCCACAACCCTCCCTATCTCTGGAACCTCCTCCAGCAGCGACAACCCTCACCATCTCTGTAACCTCCTCCAGCCCCTGCAACCCTCCCCATCTCTGTAACCTCCTCCAGCCCCTACAGCCCTCCCCATCTCTGTAACCACCTCCAGCCCCGACAACCCTCCCCATCTCTGAAACCTCCTCCAGCTCCTGCAACCCCTCCCCATCTCTGTAATCTCCTCCAGTCTCCACATCCCTCCCAATCTCTGGAACCTCGTCCAACCGCTACAACCCTCCCCATGTCTGAAACCTCCTCCAGCCCCAACAACTCTCCCTATCTCTGGAACCTCCTCCAGCCCCTACAACCCTCCCGATCTCTGCAACTTCCTCCAGCCCCTACAACCCTCCCCATTTCTGTAACGTCCTGCAGTCGCCACATCCCTCCCCATCTCTGGAACATCCTCCGACCGCTACAACCATCCCCATCTCTGTAGCCTCCTCTCGCCCCGACAACCCGCCCTATCTCTGTAACCTCCTCCAGCCCCTACAACCCTCCCTATCTCGGTAACCTCCTCCAGCCCCTACAACCCTCCCTATCTCTGTAACTTCCTCCAGCCCCTACATCCCTCCCATCTCTGTAACCTCCTCCAGCCCCTACAACCCTCCCCATCTCTCTAACTTCCTCCAGCCCCTACAACCCTCCCTGTCTCTGCAACTTCCTCCAGCTCCGACAACCCTCCCTATCTCTGGAACCTCCTCCAGCCCCTGCAACGCTCACCATCTCTGTAACCTCCTCCAGCCCCGACAACCCTCACCATCTCTGTAACCTCCTCCAGCCCCTACAACCCTCCCCATCTCTGCAACCTCCTCCAGCCCCTACAGCCCTCCCCATCTCTGTAACCTCCTCCAGCCCCGACAACCCTCCCCATCTCTGTAATGTCCTCCAGCCCCTGCAAACCTCCCGATCTCTGGAACCTCCTCCAGTCCCCTACAACCCTCCCTATCTTTGTAACCTCCAGTCTCCACATCCCTCCCTATCTCTGGAAACTCCTCCAGCCCCTACAACTCTCCCAATCTCTGTTGTTTCCTCCAGCCCCCACAACCCTCCCTATCTCTGAAACCTCCACAAGACCCTACAACCCTCCCTATCTCTGTAACCTCCACAAGCCCCAACAACCCTCCCTATCTCTGTAACCTCCAAAAGCCCCAACAACCCTCCCTATCTCTGTAACCTCCTCCAGCCCCAACACCCCTCCCCATCTCTGTAACCTCCTCCAGCCCCCTCCAACCATCCCTATCTCTGTAACCTCCTCCAGTCCCAACAACACTCCCTATCTCTGTAACTTCCTCCAGCCCCTACAACCCTCCCTATCTCTGGAACTTCCTCCAGCCCCTACAACCCTCTCCATCTCTGTAACCTCCTGCAGCCCCGACAAGCCTCACCATCTCTGTAACCTCCACAAGCACCTACAACGCTCCCTATCACTGTAACCACCTCCAGCCCCTACACCGCTCCCCATCTCTGTAACCTCCTCCAGCCCCCTCCAACCCTCCCTATCTCTGAAACCTCCTCCAGCCCCTGCAACCCCGCCCTATCTCTGTAATCTACAGCCGCTACAACCCTCCCAATCTCTGCAACCTCCTCCAGCCGGTACCACCCTCCCAATCTCTGTAACCTCCTCCAACCGCTACAACCCTCCCTATCTCTGTAACCTCCTCCAGCCCCTACAACCCTCCCTATCTCTGTAACCTCCTCCAGCCCCGACAACCCCTCCCTATCTCTGTAACCTCCACCAGCCCCGAGAACCCTCCCGATCTCTGGAACCTCCTCCAGCCGCGACAACCCTCCCCATCTCTGTAACCTCCTCCAGCCCCTACAACCCTCCCTGTCTCTGCAACTTCCTCCAGCTCCGACAACCCTCCCTATCTCTGGAACCTCCTCCAGCCCCTGCAACCCTCACCATCTCTGTAACCTCCTCCAGCCCCGACAACCCTCACCATCTCTGTAACCTCCACCAGCCCCTACAACCCTCCCCATCTCTGTAACCTGCTCCAGTCCCCACATCCCTCCCTATCTCTGGAACCTCCTCCAACCGCTACAACCCTCCCCATCTCTGTAACCTCCTCCAGCCCCTACAACCCTCCCTATATCTGTAACCTCCTCCAGCCCCTGCAACCCTCCCCATCTCTGTAACTTCCTCCAGCCCCGACAACCCTCCCTATCTCTGTAACCTCCTCCAGCCCCGACAACCCCTCCCTATCTCTGTAACCTCCTCCAGATGCCACAACCCTCCCTATCTCTGGAACCTCCTCCAGCCGCGACAACCCTCACCATCTCTGTAACCTCCTCCAGCCCCTGCAACCCTCCCCATCTCTGTAACCTCCTCCAGCCCCTACAGCCCTCCCCATCTCTGTAACCACCTCCAGCCCCGACAACCCTCCCCATCTCTGTAATGTCCTCCAGCCCCTACAAACCTCCCGATCTCTGGAACCTCCTCCAGTCCCCTACAACCCTCCCTATCTCTGTAACCTCCAGTCCCCACATCCCTCCCCATCTCTGGAACCTCCTCCAGCCCCTACAACTCTCCCCATCTCTGTAATATCCAGCCGCGACAACCCTCCCTATCTCTGTAACCTCCACAAGCACCTACAACGCTCCCTATCTCTGTAACCACCTCCAGCCCCTACACCGCTCCCCATCTCTGTAACCTCCTCCAGCCCCCTCCAACCCTCCCTATCTCTGAAACCTCCTCCAGCCCCTGCAACCCCGCCCTATCTCTGTAATCTACAGCCGCTACAACGCTCCCAATCTCTGCAACCTCCTCCAGCCGGTACCACCCTCCCAATCTCTGTAACCTCCTCCAACCGCTACAACCCTCCCCATCTCTGTAACCTCCTCCAGCCCCTACAACCCTCCCAAAATCTGTAACCTCCTCCATCCCCTGCAACCCCTCCCTATCTCTGTAACCTCCTCCAGATGCCACAACCCTCCCTATCTCTGCAACTTCCTCCAGCCCCGAGAACCCTCCCGATCTCTGTAACTTCCTCCAGCCCCAACAACCCCTCCCTATCTCTGTAATCTCCAGCCCCAACAACCCCTCCCTATCTCTGTAATCTCCAGCCGCGACAACCCTCCCTATCTCTGTAACCTCCACAAGCACCTACAACGCTCCCTATCTCTGTAGCCACCTCCAGCCCCTACACCGCTCCCCATCTCTGTAACCTCCTCCAGCCCCCTCCAACCCTCCCTATCTCTGAAACCTCCTCCAGCCCCTACAACCCCGCCCTATCTCTGTAATCTACAGCCGCTACAACCCTCCCAATCTCTGCAACCTCCTCCCGCCGCTGCAACCCTCCCAATCTCTGTAACCTCCTCCAGCCCCGACAACCCTCCCCATCTCTGTAACCTCCTCCAGCCCCTACAAACATCCCGATCTCTGTAACCTCCTCCAGTCCCCTACAACCCTCCGTATCTCTAACCTCCAGTCCCCACATCCCTCCCTATCTCTGGAACCTCCTCAAGCCCCGACAACTCTCCCAATCTCTGTTGTTTCCTCCAGCCCCTGCAACCCTCCCTATCTCTGTAACCTCCTCCAGCCCCTGCAACCCTCTCCATCTCTGTAACCTCCTCCAGCCCCTACAACCCTCCCTATTTCTGTAACCTCCTCCAGCCCCGGAAACCCTCTCCATCTCTGTAACCTCCTCCAGCCCCGACAACCCTTGCCATCTCTGTAACTTCCTCCAGCCCCCGCAACCCACCCGATCTCTGTAACTTCCTCCAGCCCCGACAACCCTCTCCATCTCTGCAACCTCCTCCAGCACCAAGAACCCTCCCCATCGCTGTCACCTCCTCCAGCCCCAACAACCCTCCCCATCTCTGGAACCTCCTCCAGCCCCGACAACCCTCCCCATCGCTGTAACCTCCTCCAGCCCCGACAACCCTCCCTATCTTTGTAACTTCCTCCAGCCCCTACAACCCCTGCCTATCTCTGGAATCTCCAGCCGCTACAACCCTCCCAATCTCTGTAACCTCCACAAGCCCCTACACCCCTCCCCATCTCTGTAAACTCCTCCAGCCCCCTCCAACCCTCCCTATCTCTGTAACCTCCTCCAGCCACGACAACCCCTATCTCTGTTATCTAAAGCCACTACAACCCTCCCCATGTCTGTAACCTCCTCCAGCCCCAACAACCCTTCCCATCTCGGTAACATCCTCCAGCCCCTACAACCCTCTCCATCTCTGTAACCTCCTCCAGCTCCGACAACCCTCCCCATCTCTGGAACCTCCTCCAACCGCGACAACCCTCCACATCTCTGTAACCTCCTCCAGCCCCTACAAACATCGCGATCTCTGTAACCTCCTCCAGTCCCCTGCAACCCTCCCCATCTCTGTAACCTCCTCCAGCCCCTACAAACATCCCGATCTCTGTAACCTCCTCCAGTCCCCTACAACCCTCCCTATCTCTAACCTCCAGTCCCCACATCCCTCCCTATCTCTGGAACCTCCTCAAGCCCCGACAACTCTCCCAATCTCTGTTGTTTCCTCCAGCCCCTGCAACCCTCCCTATCTCTGTAACCTCCTCCAGCCCCTGCAACCCTCTCCATCTCTGTAACCTCCTCCAGCCCCGACAACCCTTCCCATCTCTGTAACTTCCTGCAGCCCCGACAACCCACCCGATCTCTGTAACCTCCTCCAGCCCCTACAACCCTCCCTATTTCTGTAACCTCCTCCAGCCCCGGAAACCCTCTCCATCTCTGTAACCTCCTCCAGCCCCGACAACCCTTGCCATCTCTGTAACTTCCTCCAGCCCCCGCAACCCACCCGATCTCTGTAACTTCCTCCAGCCCCGACAACCCTCCCCATCTCTGTAACCTCCTCCAGCACCAAGAACCCTCCCCATCGCTGTCACCTCCTCCAGCCCCAACAACCCTCCCTATCTCTAACTTCCTCCAGCCCCTGCAACCCACCCGATCTCTGTAACCTCCTCCAGCCCCGACAACCCTCCCCATCGCTGTAACCTCCTCCAGCCCCGAAAACCCTCCCCATCGCTGTAACCTCCTCCAGCCCCAAGAACCCTCCCCATCGCTGTAACCTGCTACAGCCCCAACAACCCTCCCCATCTCTGTAACCTCCTCCAGCCCCGACAACCCTCCCTATCTTTGTAACTTCCTCCAGCCCCTACAACCCCTCCCTATCTCTGGAATCTCCAGCCGCTACAACCCTCCCAATCTCTGTAACCTCCACAAGCCCCTACACCCCTCCCCATCTCTGTAAACTCCTCCAGCCCCCTCCAACCCTCCCTATCTCTGTAACCTCCTCCAGCCACGACAACCCCTATCTCTGTTATCTAAAGCCACTACAACCCTCCCCATGTCTGTAACCTCCTCCAGCCCCAACAACCCTCCCCATCTCGGTAACATCCTCCAGCCCCTACAACCCTCCACATCTCTGTAACCTCCTCCAGCCCCTACAAACATCGCGATCTCTGTAACCTCCTCCAGTCCCCTGCAACCCTCCCTATCTCTGTAACCTCCTCCAGCCCCTGCAACCCTCCCTATCTCTGTAACCTCCTCCAGCCCCTACAACCCTCCCTGTCTCTGCAACTTCCTCCAGCTCCGACAACCCTCCCTATCTCTGGAACCTCCTCCAGCCCCTGCAACCATCACCATCTCTGCAACCTCCTCCAGCCCCGACAACCCTCACCATCTCTGTAACCTCCACCAGCCCCTACAACGCTCCCCATCTCTGTAACCTCCTGCAGCCCCTACAGCCCTCCCCATCTCTGTAATGTCCTCCAGCCCCTGCAAACCTCCCAATCTCTGGAACCTCCTCCAGTCCCCTACAACCCTCCCTATCTCTGGAACCTCCTCCAGCCCCTACAACTCTCCCAATCTCTGTTGTTTCCTCCAGCCCCCACAACCCTCCCTATCTCTGTAACCTCCTCCAGCCCCGACAACCCCTCCCTATCTCTGTAACCTCCTCCAGATGCAACAACCCTCCCTATCTCTGCAACTTCCTCCAGCCCCGACAACCCTCCCGATCTCTGTAACCTCCTCCAGCCCCTACAACCCTCCCTATCTCTGCAACTTCCTCCAGCTCCTACAACCCTCCCTATCTCTGGAAGCTCCTCCAGCCCCTGCAACCCTCACCATCTCTGTAACCTCCTCCAGCCCCTACAACCCTCCCCATCTCTAACCTCCTCCAGCCCCTACAGCCCTCCCCATCTCTGTAACCTCCTCCAGCCCCGACAACCCTCCCCATCTCTGTAATGTCCTCCAGCCCCCACATCCCTCCCTATCTCTGGAACCTCCTCCGGCCCCTGCAACTCTCCCAATCTCTGTTGTTTCCTCCAGCCCCCACAACCCTTCCCATCTCTGTAACTTCCTCCAGCCTCGATAACCCTCTCCATCTCCGTAACCTCCTCCAGCCCCGACAACCCTCCCCATCTCTGTAACTTCCTCCAGCCCCAACAACCCCTCCCTATCTCTGTAATCTCCAGCCGCGACAACCCTCCCTATCTCTGTAACCTCCACAAGCACCTACAACGCTCCCTATCTCTGTAGCCACCTCCAGCCCCTACACCGCTCCCCATCTCTGTAACCTCCTCCAGCCCCCTCCAACCCTCCCTATCTCTGAAACCTCCTCCAGCCCCTACAACCCCGCCCTATCTCTGTAATCTACAGCCGCTACAACCCTCCCAATCTCTGCAACCTCCTCCAGCCGCTGCAACCCTCCCAATCTCTGTAACCTCCTCCAGCCCCGACAACCCTCCCCATCTCTGTAACCTCCTCTAGCCCCTACAAACATCCCGATCTCTGTAACCTCCTCCAGTCCCCTACAACCCTCCCTATCTCTAACCTCCAGTCCCCACATCCCTCCCTATCTCTGGAACCTCCTCAAGCCCCGACAACTCTCCCAATCTCTGTTGTTTCCTCCAGCCCCTGCAACCCTCCCTATCTCTGTAACCTCCTCCAGCCCCTGCAACCCTCTCCATCTCTGTAACCTCCTCCAGCCCCGACAACCCTTCCCATCTCTGTAACTTCCTCCAGCCCCGACAACCCACCCGATCTCTGTAACCTCCTCCAGCCCCTGCAACCCTCTCCATCTCTGTAACCTCCTCCAGCCCCTACAACCCTCCCTATTTCTGTAACCTCCTCCAGCCCCGGAAACCCTCTCCATCTCTGTAACCTCCTCCAGCCCCGACAACCCTTGCCATCTCTGTAACTTCCTCCAGCCCCCGCAACCCACCCGATCTCTGTAACTTCCTCCAGCCCCGACAACCCTCCCCATCTCTGCAACCTCCTCCAGCACCAAGAACCCTCCCCATCGCTGTCACCTCCTCCAGCCCCAACAACCCTCCCCATCTCTGGAACCTCCTCCAGCCCCGACAGCCCTCCCCATCGCTGTAACCTCATCCAGCCCCGAAAACCCTCCCCATCGCTGTAACCTCCTCCAGCCCCAAGAACCCTCCCCATCGCTGTAACCTGCTACAGCCCCAACAACCCTCCCCATCTCTGTAACCTCCTCCAGCCCCGACAACCCTCCCTATCTTTGTAACTTCCTCCAGCCCCTACAACCCCTCCCTATCTCTGGAATCTCCAGCCGCTACAACCCTCCCAATCTCTGTAACCTCCACAAGCCCCTACACCCCTCCCCATCTCTGTAAACTCCTCCAGCCCCCTCCAACCCTCCCTATCTCTGTAACCTCCTCCAGCCACGACAACCCCTATCTCTGTTATCTAAAGCCACTACAACCCTCCCCATGTCTGTAACCTCCTCCAGCCCCAACAACCCTTCCCATCTCTAACTTCCTCCAGCACCAAGAACCCTCCCCATCGCTGTCACCTCCTCCAGCCCCAACAACCCTCCCTATCTCTAACTTCCTCC
The DNA here is from genome assembly GCF_036365525.1 of Heterodontus francisci. Taxonomy (NCBI): domain Eukaryota; kingdom Metazoa; phylum Chordata; class Chondrichthyes; order Heterodontiformes; family Heterodontidae; genus Heterodontus; species Heterodontus francisci. The sequence continues at coordinate 95,674 of NW_027141443.1, forward strand.
AGCCCCTGCAACCCACCCGATCTCTGTAACCTCCTCCAGCCCCGACAACCCTCCCCATCGCTGTAACCTCCTCCAGCCCCGAAAACCCTCCCCATCGCTGTAACCTCCTCCAGCCCCGACAACCCTCCCTATCTTTGTAACTTCCTCCAGCCCCTACAACCCCTCCCTATCTCTGGAATCTCCAGCCGCTACAACCCTCCCAATCTCTGTAACCTCCACAAGCCCCTACACCCCTCCCCATCTCTGTAAACTCCTCCAGCCCCCTCCAACCCTCCCTATCTCTGTAACCTCCTCCAGCCACGACAACCCCTATCTCTGTTATCTAAAGCCACTACAACCCTCCCCATGTCTGTAACCTCCTCCAGCCCCAACAACCCTCCCCATCTCGGTAACATCCTCCAGCCCCTACAACCCTCTCCATCTCTGTAACCTCCTCCAGCTCCGACAACCCTCCCCATCTCTGGAACCTCCTCCAACCGCGACAACCCTCCACATCTCTGTAACCTCCTCCAGCCCCTACAAACATCGCGATCTCTGTAACCTCCTCCAGTCCCCTGCAACCCTCCCTATCTCTGTAACCTCCTCCAGCCCCTACAACTCTCCCAATCTCTGAAACCTCCTCCAGCCCCTACAACCCCGCCCTATCTCTGTAATCTACAGCCGCGACAACCCTCCCAATCTCTGAAACCTCCTCCAGCCGCTACAACCCTCCCAATCTCTGTAACCTCCTCCAACCGCTACAACCCTCCCTATATCTGTAACCTCCTCCAGACCCTGCAACCCTCCCCATCTCTGTAACTTCCTCCAGCCCCGACAACCCTCCCTATCTCTGTAACCTCCTCCAGCCCCGACAACCCCTCCCTATCTCTGTAACCTCCTCCAGATGCCACAACCCTCCCTATCTCTGCAACCTCCTCCAGCCCCGAGAACCCTCCCGATCTCTGGAACCTCCTCCAGCCGCGACAACCCTCCCCATCTCTGCAACCTCCTCCAGCCCCTACAACCCCCCCCCCGTCTCTGCAACTTCCTCCAGCTCCGACAACCCTCCCTATCTCTGGAACCTCCTCCAGCCCCTGCAACCCTCCCTATCTCTGGAACCTCCTCCAGCCCCTGCAACCCTCACCATCTCTGTAACCTCCTCCAGCTCCGACAACCCTCCCTATCTCTGGAACCTCCTCCAGCCCCTACAACCCTCCCCATCTCTGTAACCTCCTCCAGCCCCTACAGCCCTCCCTTTCTCTGTAACCTCCAGTCCCCACATCCCTCCCTATCTCTGGAACCTCCTCCAGCCCCTACAACTCTCCCAATCTCTGTTGTTTCCTCCAGCCCCCACAACCCTCCCTATCTCTGTAACCTCCTCCAGCCCCGACAACCCTCCCCATCTCTGTAACTTCCTCCAGCCCCAACAACCCCTCCCTATCTCTGTAATCTCCAGCCCCAACAACCCCTCCCTATCTCTGTAATCTCCAGCCGCGACAACCCTCCCTATCTCTGTAACCTCCACAAGCACCTACAACGCTCCCTATCTCTGTAGCCACCTCCAGCCCCTACACCGCTCCCCATCTCTGTAACCTCCTCCAGCCCCCTCCAACCCTCCCTATCTCTGAAACCTCCTCCAGCCCCGGAAACCCTCTCCATCTCTGTAACCTCCTCCAGCCCCGACAACCCTTGCCATCTCTGTAACTTCCTCCAGCCCCCGCAACCCACCCGATCTCTGTAACTTCCTCCAGCCCCGACAACCCTCCCCATCTCTGTAACCTCCTCCAGCACCAAGAACCCTCCCCATCGCTGTCACCTCCTCCAGCCCCAACAACCCTCCCTATCTCTAACTTCCTCCAGCCCCTGCAACCCACCCGATCTCTGTAACCTCCTCCAGCCCCGACAACCCTCCCCATCGCTGTAACCTCCTCCAGCCCCGAAAACCCTCCCCATCGCTGTAACCTCCTCCAGCCCCAAGAACCCTCCCCATCGCTGTAACCTGCTACAGCCCCAACAACCCTCCCCATCTCTGTAACCTCCTCCAGCCCCGACAACCCTCCCTATCTTTGTAACTTCCTCCAGCCCCTACAACCCCTCCCTATCTCTGGAATCTCCAGCCGCTACAACCCTCCCAATCTCTGTAACCTCCACAAGCCCCTACACCCCTCCCCATCTCTGTAAACTCCTCCAGCCCCCTCCAACCCTCCCTATCTCTGTAACCTCCTCCAGCCACGACAACCCCTATCTCTGTTATCTAAAGCCACTACAACCCTCCCCATGTCTGTAACCTCCTCCAGCCCCAACAACCCTCCCCATCTCGGTAACATCCTCCAGCCCCTACAACCCTCTCCATCTCTGTAACCTCCTCCAGCTCCGACAACCCTCCCCATCTCTGGAACCTCCTCCAACCGCGACAACCCTCCACATCTCTGTAACCTCCTCCAGCCCCTACAAACATCGCGATCTCTGTAACCTCCTCCAGTCCCCTGCAACCCTCCCTATCTCTGTAACCTCCTCCAGCCCCTACAACTCTCCCAATCTCTGAAACCTCCTCCAGCCCCTACAGCCCCGCCCTATCTCTGTAATCTACAGCCGCGACAACCCTCCCAATCTCTGAAACCTCCTCCAGCCGCTACAACCCTCCCAATCTCTGTAACCTCCTCCAACCGCTACAACCCTCCCTATATCTGTAACCTCCTCCAGCCCCTGCAACCCTCCCCATCTCTGTAACTTCCTCCAGCCCCGACAACCCTCCCTATCTCTGTAACCTCCTCCAGCCCCGACAACCCCTCCCTATCTCTGTAACCTCCTCCAGATGCCACAACCCTCCCTATCTCTGCAACCTCCTCCAGCCCCGAGAACCCTCCCGATCTCTGGAACCTCCTCCAGCCGCGACAACCCTCCCCATCTCTGCAACCTCCTCCAGCCCCTACAACCCCCCCCCCGTCTCTGCAACTTCCTCCAGCTCCGACAACCCTCCCTATCTCTGGAACCTCCTCCAGCCCCTGCAACCCTCCCTATCTCTGGAACCTCCTCCAGCCCCTGCAACCCTCACCATCTCTGTAACCTCCTCCAGCTCCGACAACCCTCCCTATCTCTGGAACCTCCTCCAGCCCCTACAACCCTCCCCATCTCTGTAACCTCCTCCAGCCCCTACAGCCCTCCCTTTCTCTGTAACCTCCAGTCCCCACATCCCTCCCTATCTCTGTAATCTCCAGCCGCGACAACCCTCCCTATCTCTGTAACCTCCACAAGCACCTACAACGCTCCCTATCTCTGTAGCCACCTCCAGCCCCTACACCGCTCCCCATCTCTGTAACCTCCTCCAGCCCCCTCCAACCCTCCCTATCTCTGAAACCTCCTCCAGCCCCGGAAACCCTCTCCATCTCTGTAACCTCCTCCAGCCCCGACAACCCTTGCCATCTCTGTAACTTCCTCCAGCCCCCGCAACCCACCCGATCTCTGTAACTTCCTCCAGCCCCGACAACCCTCCCCATCTCTGTAACCTCCTCCAGCACCAAGAACCCTCCCCATCGCTGTCACCTCCTCCAGCCCCAACAACCCTCCCTATCTCTAACTTGCTCCAGCCCCTGCAACCCACCCGATCTCTGTAACCTCCTCCAGCCCCGACAACCCTCCCCATCGCTGTAACCTCCTCCAGCCCCGAAAACCCTCCCCATCGCTGTAACCTCCTCCAGCCCCAAGAACCCTCCCCATCGCTGTAACCTGCTACAGCCCCAACAACCCTCCCCATCTCTGTAACCTCCTCCAGCCCCGACAACCCTCCCTATCTTTGTAACTTCCTCCAGCCCCTACAACCCCTCCCTATCTCTGGAATCTCCAGCCGCTACAACCCTCCCAATCTCTGTAACCTCCACAAGCCCCTACACCCCTCCCCATCTCTGTAAACTCCTCCAGCCCCCTCCAACCCTCCCTATCTCTGTAACCTCCTCCAGCCACGACAACCGCTATCTCTGTTATCTAAAGCCACTACAACCCTCCCCATGTCTGTAACCTCCTCCAGCCCCAACAACCCTCCCCATCTCGGTAACATCCTCCAGCCCCTACAACCCTCTCCATCTCTGTAACCTCCTCCAGCTCCGACAACCCTCCCCATCTCTGGAACCTCCTCCAACCGCGACAACCCTCCACATCTCTGTAACCTCCTCCAGCCCCTACAAACATCGCGATCTCTGTAACCTCCTCCAGTCCCCTGCAACCCTCCCTATCTCTGTAACCTCCAGTCCCCACATCCCACCCTATCTCTGTAACCTCCTCCAGCCCCTACAACTCTCCCAATCTCTGTTGTTTCCTCCAGCCCCCACAACCCTTCCCATCTCTGTAACTTCCTCCAGCCCCCTCCAACCCTCCCTATCTCTGAAACCTCCTCCAGCCCCTACAACCCCGCCCTATCTCTGCAATCTACAGCCGCGACAACCCTCCCAATCTCTGAAACCTCCTCCAGCCGCTACAACCCTCCCAATCTCTGTAACCTCCTCCAACCGCTACAACCCTCCCTATATCTGTAACCTCCTCCAGCCCCTGCAACCCTCCCCATCTCTGTAACTTCCTCCAGCCCCGACAACCCTCCCTATCTCTGTAACCTCCTCCAGCCCCGACAACCCCTCCCTATCTCTGTAACCTCCTCCAGATGCCACAACCCTCCCTATCTCTGTAACCTCCTCCAGCCGCGACAACCCTCCCCATCTCTGCAACCTCCTCCAGCCCCTACAACCCCCCCCCGTCTCTGCAACTTCCTCCAGCTCCGACAACCCTCCCTATCTCTGGAACCTCCTCCAGCCCCTGCAACCCTCACCATCTCTGTAACCTCCTCCAGCCCCGACAACCCTCACCATCTCTGTAACCTCCTCCAGCCCCTACAACCCTCCCCATCTCTGTAACCTCCTCCAGCCCCTACAGCCCTCCCTTTCTCTGTAACCTCCAGTCCCCACGTCCCTCCCTATCTCTGGAACCTCCTCCAGCCCCTACAACTCTCCCAATCTCTGTTGTTTCCTCCAGCCCCCACAACCCTCCCTATCTCTGTAACCTCCTCCAGCCCCGACAACCCCTCCCTATCTCTGTACCCTCCTCCAGATGCCACAACCCTCCCTATCTCTGCAACTTCCTCCAGCCCCGACAACCCTCCCGATCTCTGTAACCTCCTCCAGCCCCAATAACCCTCCCTATCTCTGCAACTTCCTCCAGCTCCTACAATCCTCCCTATCTCTGGAACCTCCTCCAGCCCCTGCAACCCTCACCATCTCTGTAACCTCCTCCAGCCCCCACAACCCTCCCTATTTCTGTAACCTCCTCCAGCCCCGACAACCCCTCCCTATCTCTGTAACCTCCTCCAGATGCCACAACCCTCCCTATCTCTGCAACTTCCTCCAGCCCCGACAACCCTCCCTATTTCTGTAACCTCCTCCAGCCCCGACAACCCCTCCCTATCTCTGTAACCTCCTCCAGATGCCACAACCCTCACCATCTCTGTAACCTCCTCCAGCCCCCACAACCCTCCCTATTTCTGTAACCTCCTCCAGCCCCGACAACCCCTCCCTATCTCTGTAACCTCCTCCAGATGCCACAACCCTCCCTATCTCTGCAACTTCCTCCAGCCCCGACAACCCTCCCGATCTCTGCAACCTCCTCCAGCCCCTATAACCCTCCCTATCTCTGCAACTTCCTCCAGCTCCGACAACCCTCCCTATCTCTGGAACCTCCTCCAGCCCCTGCAACCCTCACCATCTCTGTAACCTCCTCCAGCCCCTACAACCCTCCCCATCTCTGTAACCTCCTCCAGCCCCTACAGCCCTCCCCATCTCTGGAACCTCCTCCAGCCCCGACAACCCTCCCCATCTCTGTAATGTCCTCCAGCCCCGACAAACCTCCCGATCTCTGGAACCTCCTCCAGCCCCGACAACTCTCCCAATCTCTGTTGTTTCCTCCAGCCCCCACAACCCTTCCCATCTCTGTAACTTCCTCCAGCCTCGATAACCCTCTCCATCTCCGTAACCTCCTCCAGCCCCGACAACCCTCTCCATCTCTGTAACTTCCTCCAGCCCCAAGAACCCTCCCCATCGCTGTAACCTGCTCCAGCCCCAACAACCCTCCCCATCTCTGCAACCTCCTCCAGCCCCTACAACCCTCCCTATCTTTGTAACTTCCTCCAGCCCCTACAACCCTTCCCTATCTCTGGAATCTCCAGCCGCTACAACCCTCCCTATTTCTGTAACCTCCACAAGCCCCTACAACCCTCCCTATCTCTGTAACCTGCACAAGCCCCTACACCCCTCCCCATCTCTATAACCTCCTCCAGCCCCCTCCAACCCTCCCTAACTCTGTAACCTCCTCCAGCCCCGACAACCCCTATCTCTGTTATCTAAAGCCGCTACAACCCTCCCCATGTCTGTAACCTCCTCCAGCCCCAACAACTCTCCCTACCTCTAAATTCCTCCAGCCCCTGCAACCCTCCCGGATCTCTGTAACCTGCTCCAGCACCTACAACCCTCCCCATCTCTGTAACCTCTTCCAGCCCCTACAACCCTCCCTATCTCTGTAACCTCCTCCAACCCCGCCTATCTCTGTAACTTCCTCCAACCGCTACAACCCTCCACATCTCTGTAACCTCCTCCAGCCCCTAGAACCCTCCCTATCTCTGTAACCTCCTCCAGCCCCGACAACCCTCTCCATCTCTGTAACCTCCTCCAGCTCCGACAACCCTCCCCATCTCTGGAACCTCCTCCAACCGCTACAACCCTCCACATCTCTGTAACCTCCTCCAGCCCCGACAACTCTCCCCATCTCTGTAACCTCCTCCAGCCCCTACAACCCTCCCCATCTCTGCAACTTCCTCCAGCCCCTACAACCCACCCTATCTCTGGAATCTCCAGCCGCTACAACCATCCCTATCTCTGTAATCTACAGCCGCTGCAACCCTCCGTATCTCTGTAACCTCTTCCAGCCCCTACAACCCCTCCCTATCTCTGTAATCTCGAGCCGCTACAACCCTCCCTATCTCTGTAACCTCCTCCAACCGCTACAACCCTCCCCATCTCTGGAACCTCCTGCAGCCCCGACAACCCTCCCTATCTCTGTAACCTCCTCCAGCCCCTAGAACCCTGCCAATCTCTGTAACCTCCTCCAGACCCAACAACCCTCCCTATCTCTGTAACCTCCTCCAGCACCAACAACCCTCACTATCTCTGTAACCTCCTCCAGCCCCAACATCCCTCCCTTTCTCTGGAACCCCCTCCAGCCCCTACAACCCTCCCCATCTCTGTAACCTCCTGCAGCCCCTGCAACCCCTCCCTATCTCTGGAATCTCCAGCCGCTACAACCATCCCTATCTCTGTAATCTACAGCCGCTGCAACCCTCCGTATCTCTGTAACCTCTTCCAGCCCCTACAACCCCTCCCTATCTCTGTAATCTCGAGCCGCTACAACCCTCCCTATCTCTGTAACCTCCTCCAACCGCTACAACCCTCCCCATCTCTGGAACCTCCTGCAGCCCCGACAACCCTCCCTATCTCTGTAACCTCCTCCAGCCCCTAGAACCCTGCCAATCTCTGTAACCTCCTCCAGACCCAACAACCCTCCCTATCTCTGTAACCTCCTCCAGCACCAACAACCCTCACTATCTCTGTAACCTCCTCCAGCCCCAACATCCCTCCCTTTCTCTGTAACGCCCTCCAGCCCCTACAACCCTCCCGATCTCTGTAACCTCCAGTCCCCACATCCCTCCCCATCTCTGTAACCTCCTCCAGCCCCTGCAACCCTTCCCATCTCTGTAACTTCCTCCAGCCCCTACAACCCTCCCCATCTCTGTAACCTCCTCCAGCCCCGACAACCCTGCCAATCTCTGTAACCTCCTCCAGCCCCGACAACCCTCCCCATCTCTGTAACCTCCTCCAGCCCCTACAACCCTCCCCATCTCTGTAACCTCCCCCAGCCCCTACAACCCTGCCAATCTCCGTAACCTCCTCCAGCCCCTACAACCCTCCACATCTCTGTAACCTCCTCCAGTCCCCTACAACCCTCCCTATCTCTGTAACCTCCTCAAGCCCCTACAACCCCTCCCTATCTCTGTAATCTACAGCCGCTACAACCCTCCCCATCTCTGCAACCTCCTCCAGACGCCACAACCCTCCCTAACTCTGTAACCTCCTCCAGCCCCTACAACCCTCCCTATCTCTGTAACCTCCTGCAGTCCCCACAACCCTCCCCATCTCTGTAACCTCCTGCAGTGCCCACAACCCTCCCTATCTCTGTCACCTCCTGCAGTCCCTGCAACCCTCCCCATCTCTGTAACCTCCTCCACTCCCCTACAACCCTCCCTATCTCTGTAACCTCCAGTCCCCACATCCCTCCCTATCTCTGGAACCTCCTCCAGCCCCTACAACTCTCCCAATCTCTGGAACCTCCTCCAGCCCCGACAACTCTCCCAATCTCTGTTGTTTCCTCCTGCCCCTACAACCCTCCCTATCTCTGTAACCTCCTCCAGCCCCTGCAACCTTCTCCATCTCTGTAACCTCCTCCAGCCCCTACAACCCTCCCCATCTCTTTAACGTCCTCCAGCCCCTACAAACCTCCCTATCTCTGTAACCTCCTCCAGCCCCTACAACCCTCCCCATCTCTGTCACCTCCTGCAGTCCCTACAACCTTCTCCATCTCTGTAACCTCCTCCAGCCCCTACAACCCTCCCCATCTCTGTAACGTCCTCCAGCCCCTACAACTCTCCCACCCACCCACCTCCTCTAACCAAAAAAAAAGGACTCTGGTGTGTTGATAAGGTAAGCTTTTTATTTAAGAAGTTCTGTCTGTTGGATTGCTAACCTAACAAGATTTGACTTTTTTTTTGGTTTTTCAGTAGATTTGTTGGGAATTTAGAATAGAGGGAATGGAGGTTAATGCAGTTGTATGTTCCTCCTGCAGAATGTGGGAGGTAAGGGTCGCCAAGGGTGTCCCTGCTGACTGCATCTGCGGGAAGTGCACCCAACTCCAGCTCCTCGAGAACCGCGTTCGGGAACTGGAGCTGGAGCTGGATGAACTTCGGATCATTCGGGAGGCGGAGGGGGTTATTGAGAGGAGTTATGGGGAGGTAGTCACACCTCAGGTAAAAGAAGTAGGTAGATGGGTTACCGTCAGGGGAAGGAGAGGGAACCAGCAGGCAGTGCAGGGATGCCCTGTGGCCGTTTCCCTCAACAACAGGTATACCGTTTTGGATACTGTTGCGGGGGACGACTTACCAGGGGTAAGCAATGGGGTACAGGTCTCTGGCACAGAGTCTGTCCCTGTTGCTCAGAAGGGAAGGGGGAAGAGGAGCAGAGCATTAGTCATTGGGGACTCCATAGTTAGGGGAACAGATAGGAGGTTCTGTGGGAACGAGAGAGACTCACGGTTGGTGTGTTGCCTTCCAGGTGCCAGGGTTCGTGATGTCTCGGATCGTGTTTTTGGGATCCTTAAGGGGGAGGGGGAGCAGCCCCAAGACGTGGTCGACATAGGCACCAACGACATAGGTAGGAAGAGAGATGGGGATTTAAGACAGAAATTCAGGGAGCTCGGGTGGAAGCTTAGAGCGAGAACAAACAGAGTTTTTATCTCTGGGTTGTTGCCCGTGCCACGTGCTAGCGAAGCGAGGAATAGGGAGAGAGAGGAGTTGAACACGTGGCTGCAGGGATGGTGCAGGAGGGAGGGTTTTGGTTTCCTGGATAATTGGGGCTCTTTCTGGGGTAGGTGGGACCTCTACAAACAGGATGGTCTTCACCTGAACCAGAGGGGTACCAATATCCTGGGGGGGAGATTTGCTCGTGCTCTTCGGGGGGGTTTAAACTAATTCAGCAGGGGAATGGGAACCTAAATTGTAGTTCCAGTGTACAGGATGTTGAGAGTAGTGAGGTCAGGGATAAGGTTACAAGGACGCAAGAGGGCACTGGCAAGCAAGAGCTTGGTTTAAAATGTGTCTACTTCAACGCCAGGAGCATCCGGAATAAGGTGGGTGAGCTTGCAGCATGGGTTGGTACCTGGGATCTCGATGTTGTGGCCGTTTCAGAGACATGGGTAGAGCAGGGACAGGAATGGATGTTGTAGATTCCGGGATTTAGATGTTTCAGTAAGAACAGAGAAGATGGTAAAAGAGGGGGGGGGGGGGTGTGGCATTGTTAATCAAGGAGAGTATTACAGCGACAGAAAGGACATTTGAGGACTCGTCTACTGAGGTTGTATGGGCCGAGGTTAGAAACAGGAGAGGTGAGGTCACCCTGTTGGGAGTCTTTTATAGACCTCCGAATAGTTCCAGAGATGTAGAGGAAAGGATAGCAAAGATGATTCTCGACAGGAGCGAGAGTAACAGGGTAGTTGTTATGGGGGACTTTAACTTTCCAAATCTTGACTGGAAATACTATAGTTCGAGTACTTTAGATGGGTCAGTTTTTGTCCAGTGTGTGCAGGAGGGTTTTCTGACACAGGATGTAGACAGGCCAACCAGGGGCGATGCCACATTGGATTTGGTACTGGGTAATGAACCCGGCCAGGTGTTAGATTTAGATGTAGGTGAGCACTTTGGTGATAGTGATCACAATTCGGTTAGGTTTACCTTAGCGATGGGCAGGGACAGGTATATACCGCAGGGCAAGAATTATAGCTGGGGGAAAGGAAATTATGATGCGATTAGGCAAGATTTAGGATGCGTAGGATGGGGAAGGAAACTGCAGGGGATGGGCACAATCGAAATGTGGAGCTTATTCAGGGAGCAGCTACTGCGTGTCCTTGATCAGTATGTACCTGTGAGGCAGGGAGGAAGTTGTCGAGCGAGGGAGCCATGGTTTACTAAAGAAGTTGAAGAGCTTGTCAAGAGGAAGAAGGCGGCTTATGTTAGGAGGAGACATGAAGGCTCAGTTAGGGCGCTTCAGAGTTACAAGCTAGCCAGGAAGGATCTAAAGGGAGAGCTAAGAAGAGCAAGGAGAGGACACGAGAAGTCATTGGCGGATAGGATCAGGGAAAACCCCAAGGCTTTCTATAGGTATATCAGGAATAAAAGAATGACTAGAGTTAGATTAGGGCCAATCAAGGATAGTAGTGGGAAGTTGTGTGTGGAATCAGAGGAGATAGGGGAAGCGTTAAATGAATATTTTGCGTCAGTATTTCCAGTAGAGAAAGAAAATGTTGTCAAGGAGAATACTGAGATACAGACTACGAGGCTAGATGAGATTGAGGTTCACAAGGAAGAGGTGTTAGCAATTTTGGAAAGTGTGAAAATAGATAAGTCCCCTGGGCCAGATGGGATTTATCCTAGGATTCTCTGGGAAGCCAGGGAGGAGATTGCAGAGCCTTTGACCTTGATCTTTATGTCGTCATTGTCGACAGGAATAGTGCCGGAAGACTGGAGGATAGCAAATGTTGTCCCCTTGTTCAAGAAGGGGAGTAGAGACAGCCCTGGTAATTATAGACCTGTGAGCCTTACTTCGGTTGTGGGTAAAATGTTGGAAAAGGTTATAAGAGATAGGATTTATAATCATCTTGAAAAGAATAAGTTCATTAGAGATAGTCAGCACGGTTTTGTGAAGGGTAGGTCGTGCCTCACAAACCTTATTGAGTTTTTCGAGAAGGTGACCAAACAGGTGGATGAGGGTAAAGCCGTGGATGTGGTGTATATGGATTTCAGTAAGGCGTTTGATAAGGTTCCCCACGGTAGGCTATTGCAGAAAATACGGAAGTATGGGGTTGAAGGTGATTTCGAGCTTTGGATCAGAAATTGGCTAGCTGAAAGAAGACAGAGGGTGGTGGTTGATGGCAAATGTTCATCCTGGAGTTTAGTTACTAGTGGTGTACCGCAAGGATCTGTTTTGGGGCCACTGCTGTTTGTCATTTTTATAAATGACCTGGATGAGGGTGTAGAAAGGTGGGTTAGTAAATTTGCGGATGACACGAAGGTCGGTGGAGTTGTGGATAGTGCCGAAGGATGTTGTAGGGTACAGAGGGACATAGATAGGCTGCAGAGCTGGGCTGAGAGATGGCAAATGGAGTTTAATGCGGAAAAGTGTGAGGTGATTCACTTTGGAAGGAGTAACAGGATTGCAGAGTACTGGGCTAATGGGAAGATTCTTGGTAGTGTAGATGAACAGAGAGATCTTGGTGTCCAGGTGCATAAATCCCTGAAAGTTGCCACCCAGGTTAATAGGGCTGTTAAGAAGGCATATGGTGTGTTAGCTTTTATTAGTAGGGGGGTCGAGTTTCGGAGCCACGAGGTCATGCTGCAGCTGTACAAAACTCTGGTGCGGCCGCACCTGGAGTATTGCGTGCAGTTCTGGTCACCGCATTATAGGAAGGATGTGGAAGCTTTGGAAAGGGTGCAGAGGAGATTTACTAGGATGTTGCCTGGTATGGAGGGAAGGTCTTACGAGGAAAGGCTGAGGGACTTGAGGTTGTTTTCGTTGGAGAGAAGGAGGAGGAGAGGTGACTTAATAGAGACATATAAGATAATCAGAGAGTTAGATAGGGTGGATAGTGAGTGTCTTTTTGCTCGGATGGTGATGGCAAACACGAGGGGACATAGCTTTAAGTTGAGGGGTGATAGATATCGGACAGATGTTAGAGGCAACATCCCAGTAAATCTCCTCTGCACCCTTTCCAAAGCTTCCACATCCTTCCGATAATGCGGTGACCAGAACTGCACGCAATACCCCAGGTGCGGCCGCACCAGAGTTTTGTACAGCTGCAGCATGACCTCGTGGCTCAGAGTAGTAGGGGCGTGGAACGCCCTGCCTGCAACAGTCGTAGACTCGCCAACTTTAAGGACATTTAAGTGGTCATTGGATAGACATATGGATGAAAATGGAATAGTTTAGGTCAGATGGTTTCACAGGTCGGCGCAACATCGAGGGCTGAAGGGCCTGTACTGCGCTGTAATGTTCTATGTTCTATCTCTGTAACCTCCTCCAGCCCTCTACAACCCTCCCCATCTCTGTAACCTCCTCCAGCCCTCGACAACCCTCCCTATCTCTGTAACCTCCTCCAGCCCTCGACAACCCTCCCTATCTCTGTAACCTCCTCCAGCCCTCTACAACCCTCCCCATCTCTGTAACCTCCTCCAGCCCTCTACAACCCTCCCTATCTCTGTAACCTCCTCCAGCCCTCGACAACCCTCCCTATCTCTGTAACCTCCTCCAGCCCCGACAACCCTCTCCATCTCTGTAACTTCCTCCAGTCCCCACAACCCTCCCTATCTCTGGAACCTCCTCCAGCCCCTACAACCCTCCCTATCTCTGTAACCTCCTCCAGCCCCGACAACCCTCCCTATCTCTGAAATCTCCAGCCGCTACAACCCTCCCGATCTCTGCAACCTCCTCCAGCCCCGACAACCCTCTCAATCTCTGTAACCTCCTCCAGCACCTACAACCCTCCCCATCTCTGGAACCTCCTCCAACTGCTACAACCCTCCCCATCTCTGTAACATCCTCCAGCCCCTTCAACTCTCCCTATCTCTGTAACCTCCTCCAGCCCCTACAACCCTCCCTATCTCTGTAACCTCCTCCAGCCCCGACAACCCTCCCTATCTCTGTAACTTCTTCCAGCCCCTACAACCCTCCCTATCTCTGTAACTTCCTCCAGCCCCGACAACCCTTCCCATCTCTGTAACCTCCTCCACTCCCCGACAACCCACCCGATCTCTGTAACCTCCAGTCCCCACATCCCTCCCTATCTCTGGAACCTCCTCCAACCGCTACAACCCACCCCATCTCTGCACCCTCCTCCAGCCCCTACAAATCTCCCTATCTCTGTAACCTCCTCCAGCCCCGACAACCCTCCCTATCTCTGTAACTTCCTCCAGCCCCTACAACCCTCCCCATCTCTCACGTCCTCCAGACCCGACAACCCACCCTATCTCTGTAACCTCCTCCAGTCACCTACAACCCTCCCTATATCTGTAACCTCCTCCAGCCCCTACAAGCCTCCCCATCTCTGTAACCTCCTCCAGTCCCCTACAAACCTCCCGATCTCTGTAACCTCCTCCAGTCCCCTACAACCCTCCCTATCTCTGCAACCTCCTCCAGTCCACACATCCCTCCCTATCTATGGAACCTCCTCCAACCGCTACAACCCTCCCCATCTCTGTAACGTCCTCCAGCCCCTACAACTCTCCCAATCTCTGTTGTTTCCTCCAGCCCCTACAACCCTCCCTATCCCTGTAACTTCCTCCAGCCCCTACAACCCTCTCCATCTCTGTAACCTCCTCCAGCCCCTACAACCCTCCCCATGTCTGCACCCTCCTCCAGCCCCTACAACACTCCCAATCTCTGTTGTTTCCTCCAGCCCCTACAACCCTCTCCACCTCTGTAACCTCCTCCAGCCCCGACAACCCACCCCATCTCTGCACCCTCCTCCAGTCCCTACAACTCTCCCAATCTCTGTAACCTCCTCCAGCCCCAACAACCCTCCCCATCTCTGTAACCTCCTCCTGCCCCTACAACCCTCCCCATCTCTGTATCTTCCTCCAGCACCTACAACCCACCCCATCTCTGTAACCTCCTCCAGCCCCAACAACCCTCCCTATCTCCGTAACCTCCTCCAGCCCCTAAAACCCTCCCTATCTCGGTAACCTCCTCCAGCCCCTACAACCCTCCCTATCTCTGAAACCTCCTCCAGTCCCCGACACCCCTCCCTATCTCTGTAACCTCCTCCCGACCCGACAACCCTCCCTATCCCTGTAACTTCCTCCAGCCCCTACAAACCTCTCCATCTCTGTAAACTCCTCCAGCCCCTACAACCCTCCCCATCTCTGCACGCTCCTCCAGCCCCGACAACTCTCCCAATCTCTGTTGTTTCCTCCAGCCCCAACAACCCTCTCCATCTCTGTAACCTCCTCCAGCCCCTACAACCCTCCCTATCTCTGTAACCCCCAAAAGCCCCCGACATCCCCTTCCGATCTCAGTAACATCCTCCAGCCGCTACACCCCTCCCCATCTCTGTAACCTCCTCCAGCCCCCTACAACCCTCCCTATCTCTGTAACCTCCTCCAGACCCTACAACGCCTCCCTATCTCTGTAATCTACAGCCGCTGCAACCCTCCCTATCTCTGGAACCTCCTCCAGCCCCTACAACCCACCCTATGTCTGTAACTTCCTCCAGCCCCTGCAACCCTCCCTATCTCTGTAACCTCCTCCAGCCCCTACAACCGTCCCTATCTCTGAAATCTCCAGCCGCTACAACCCTCCATATCTCTGTAATCTACTCCAGTCCCTGCAACCCTCCCTATCTCAGTAACCTCCTCCAGACTCCACAACCCTCCCTTATCTCTGTAACCTCCTCCAGACCCGACAAACCTCCCTATCTCTGGAACCTCCTCCAACCGCTACAACCCTCCCCATCTCTGTAACCTCCTCCACTCCCCGACAACCCTCCCGATCTCTGTAACCTCCAGTCCCCACATCCCTCCCTATCTCCGTAACCTCCTCCAGCCCCTAAAACCCTCCCTATCTCGGTAACCTCCTCCAGCCCCTACAACCCTCCCTATCTCGGTAACCTCCTCCAGCCCCTACAACCCTCCCTATCTCTGTATCTTCCTCCAGCCCCCTACAACCCTCCCTATCTCTGTAACCTCCTCCAGACCCGACAACCCCTCCCTATCTCTGTAATCTACAGCCGCTGCAACCCTCCCTATCTCTGGAACCTCCTCCAGCCCCTACAACCCACCCCATGTCTGTAACTTCCTCCAGCCCCTACAACCCACCCCATGTCTGTAACCTCCTCCAGCCCCGACAACCGTCCCTATCTCTGAAATCTCCAGCCGCTACAACCCTCCCTATCTCAGTAACCTCCACCAGACTCCACAACCCTCCCTTATCTCTGTAACCTCCTCCAGACCCTACAAACCTCCCTATCTCTGGAACCTCCTCCAACCGCTACAACCCTCCCCATCTCTGTAACCTCCTCCAGCCCCTACAACTCTCCCGATCTCTGTAACTTCCTCCAGCCCCTACAACCCTCTCAATCTCTGTAACCTCCTCCAGCCCCTACAACCCTCCCCATCTCTGGAACCTCCTCCAACTGCTACAACCCTCCACATCTCTGTAACATCCTCCAGCCCCTACAACCCTCTCCATCTCTGTAACCTCCTCCAGCCCCTACAACCCTCCCCATCTCTGGAACCTCCTCCAACTGCTACAACCCTCCCCATCTCTGTAACTTCCTCCAGCCCCGACAACCCTCCCCATCTCTGTAACCTCCTCCACTCCCCGACAACCCTCCCGATCTCTGTAACGTCATCCAGTCATCTACAACCCTCCCTATCTCTGTAACCTCCTCCAGCCCCTCCAAGCCTCCCCATCTCTGTCACCTCCTCCAGTCCCCTACAACCCTCCCCATCTCTGTAACCTCCTCCAGTCCCCTACAACCCTCCCTATCTCTGTAACCTCCTCCAGTCCACACATCCCTCCCTATCTATGGAGCCTCCTCCAACCGCTACAACCCTCCCCATCTCTGTAACCTCCTCCAGCCCCGACAACCCTCTCAATCTCTGTAACCTCCTCCAGCACCTACAACCCTCCCCATCTCTGGAACCTCCTCCAACTGCTACAACCCTCCCCATCTCTGTAACATCCTCCAGCCCCTTCAACTCTCCCTATCTCTGTAACCTCCTCCAGCCCCTACAACCCTCCCTATCTCTGTAACCTCCTCCAGCCCCGACAACCCTCCCTATCTCTGTAACTTCTTCCAGCCCCTACAACCCTCCCTATCTCTGTAACTTCCTCCAGCCCCGACAACCCTTCCCATCTCTGTAACCTCCTCCACTCCCCGACAACCCACCCGATCTCTGTAACCTCCAGTCCCCACATCCCTCCCTATCTCTGGAACCTCCTCCAACCGCTACAACCCACCCCATCTCTGCACCCTCCTCCAGCCCCTACAAATCTCCCTATCTCTGTAACCTCCTCCAGCCCCGACAACCCTCCCTATCTCTGTAACTTCCTCCAGCCCCTACAACCCTCCCCATCTCTCACGTCCTCCAGACCCGACAACCCACCCTATCTCTGTAACCTCCTCCAATCACCTACAACCCTCCCTATATCTGTAACCTCCTCCAGCCCCTACAAGCCTCCCCATCTCTGTAACCTCCTCCAGTCCCCTACAAACCTCCCGATCTCTGTAACCTCCTCCAGTCCCCTACAACCCTCCCTATCTCTGCAACCTCCTCCAGTCCACACATCCCTCCCTATCTATGGAACCTCCTCCAACCGCTACAACCCTCCCCATCTCTGTAACGTCCTCCAGCCCCTACAACTCTCCCAATCTCTGTTGTTTCCTCCAGCCCCTACAACCCTCCCTATCCCTGTAACTTCCTCCAGCCCCTACAACCCTCTCCATCTCTGTAACCTCCTCCAGCCCCTACAACCCTCCCCATGTCTGCACCCTCCTCCAGCCCCTACAACACTCCCAATCTCTGTTGTTTCCTCCAGCCCCTACAACCCTCTCCACCTCTGTAACCTCCTCCAGCCCCGACAACCCACCCCATCTCTGCACCCTCCTCCAGTCCCTACAACTCTCCCAATCTCTGTTGTTTCCTCCAGCCCCTACAACCCTCCCTATCTCTGTAACTTCCTCCAGCCCCTACAACCCTCTCCATCTCTGTAACCTCCTCCAGCCCCTACAACCCTCCCCATCTCTGTAAACTCCTCCAGCCACCACAACCCTCCCTATCTCTGTAACCTCCTCCAGCCCCAACAACCCTCCCCATCTCTGTAACCTCCTCCTGCCCCTACAACCCTCCCCATCTCTGTATCTTCCTCCAGCACCTACAACCCACCCCATCTCTGTAACCTCCTCCAGCCCCAACAACCCTCCCTATCTCCGTAACCTCCTCCAGCCCCTAAAACCCTCCCTATCTCGGTAACCTCCTCCAGCCCCTACAACCCTCCCTATCTCTGCCACCTCCTCCAGCCCTCCACAACCCACCCTATCTCTGTATCTTCCTCCAGCTCCTACAACCCTCCCTATCTCTGTAACCTCCTCCAGCCCCTAAAACCCTCCCCATCTCTGAAACCTCCTCCAGTCCCCGACACCCCTCCCTATCTCTGTAACCTCCTCCCGACCCGACAACCCTCCCTATCCCTGTAACTTCCTCCAGCCCCTACAAACCTCTCCATCTCTGTAAACTCCTCCAGCCCCTACAAACCTCCCCATCTCTGCACGCTCCTCCAGCCCCGACAACTCTCCCAATCTCTGTTGTTTCCTCCAGCCCCAACAACCCTCTCCATCTCTGTAACCTCCTCCAGCCCCTACAACCCTCCCTATCTCTGTAACCCCCAAAAGCCCCCGACATCCCCTTCCGATCTCAGTAACATCCTCCAGCCGCTACACCCCTCCCCATCTCTGTAACCTCCTCCAGCCCCCTACAACCCTCCCTATCTCTGTAACCTCCTCCAGACCCTACAACGCCTCCCTATCTCTGTAATCTACAGCCGCTGCAACCCTCCCTATCTCTGGAACCTCCTCCAGCCCCTACAACCCACCCTATGTCTGTAACTTCCTCCAGCCCCTGCAACCCTCCCTATCTCTGTAACCTCCTCCAGCCCCTACAACCGTCCTATCTCTGAAATCTCCAGCCGCTACAACCCTCCATATCTCTGTAATCTACTCCAGTCCCCACATCCCTCCCTATCTCCGTAAACTCCTCCAGCCCCTAAAACCCTCCCTATCTCGGTAACCTCCTCCAGCCCCTACAACCCTCCCTATCTCGGTAACCTCCTCCAGCCCCTACAACCCTCCCTATCTCTGTATCTTCCTCCAGCTCCGACAACCCTCCCTATCTCTGTAACCTCCCCCAGCCCCTAAAACCCTCCTTATCTCTGAAACCTCCTCCCAGCCGCTACACCCCTCCCCATCTCTGTAACCTCCTCCAGCCCCCTACAACCCTCCCTATCTCTGTAACCTCCTCCAGACCCGACAACCCCTCCCTATCTCTGTAATCTACAGCCGCTGCAACCCTCCCTATCTCTGGAACCTCCTCCAGCCCCTACAACCCACCCCATGTCTGTAACTTCCTCCAGCCCCTACAACCCACCCCATGTCTGTAACCTCCTCCAGCCCCGACAACCGTCCCTATCTCTGAAATCTCCAGCCGCTACAACCCTCCCTATCTCAGTAACCTCCTCCAGACTCCACAACCCTCCCTTATCTCTGTAACCCTCCTCCAGACCCTACAAACCTCCCTATCTCTGGAACCTCCTCCAACCGCTACAACCCTCCCCATCTCTGGAACCTCCTCCAACTGCTACAACCCTCCACATCTCTGTAACATCCTCCAGCCCCTACAACCCTCTCCATCTCTGTAACCTCCTCCAGCCCCTACAACCCTCCCCATCTCTGGAACCTCCTCCAACTGCTACAACCCTCCCCATCTCTGTAACTTCCTCCAGCCCCGACAACCCTCCCCATCTCTGTAACCTCCTCCACTCCCCGACAACCCTCCCGATCTCTGTAACGTCATCCAGTCATCTACAACCCTCCCTATCTCTGTAACCTCCTCCAGCCCCTCCAAGCCTCCCCATCTCTGTCACCTCCTCCAGTCCCCTACAACCCTCCCCATCTCTGTAACCTCCTCCAGTCCCCTACAACCCTCCCTATCTATGGAGCCTCCTCCAACCGCTACAACCCTCCCCATCTCTGTAACCTCCTCCAGCCCCCGACAACTCTCCCAATCTCTGTTGTTTCCTCCAGCCCCGACATCCCTCCCTATCCCTGTAACTTCCACCCACCCCTACAACCCTCTCCATCTCTGTAACCTCCTCCAGCCCCGACAACCCTCCCCATGTCTGCACCCTCCTCCAGCCCCACAACACTCCAATCTCTGTTGTTTCCTCCAGCCCCTACAACCCTCTCCATCTCTGTAACCTCCTCCAGCCCCTACAACCCTCCCCATCTCTGCACCCTCCTCCACTCCCCGACAACCCTCCCGATCTCTGTAACCTCCAGCCCCGACAACTCTCCCTATCTCTGTAACCTCCTCCAGCCCCCACAACCCTCCCTATCTCTGTAACTTCCTCCAGCCCCTACAACCCTCTCCATCTCTGTAAACTCCTCCAGCCCCTACAACCCTCCCCATCTCTGCACGCTCCTCCAGCCCCTACAACTCTCCCAATCTCTGTTGTTTCCTCCAGCCCCAACAACCCTCTCCATCTCTGTAACCTCCTCCAGCCCCGACAACCCTCCCTATCTCTGTAACCCCCTAAAGCCCCCAACATCCCCTTCCGATCTCAGTAACATCCTCCAGCCGCTGCACCCCTCCCCATCTCTAACCTCCTCCAGCCCCCTACAACCCTCCCTATCTCTGTAACCTCCTCCAGACCCTACAACCCCTCCCTATCTCTGTAATCTACAGCCGCTGCAACCCTCCCTATCTCTGGAACCTCCTCCAGCCCCTGCAACCCACCCTATGTCTGTAACCTCCTCCAGCACCTACAACCGTCCCTATCTCTGAAATCTCCAGCCGCTACAACCCTCCCTATCTCTGTAACCTCCTCCAGACTCCACAACCCTCCCTTATCTCTGTAACCTCCTCCAGACCCTACAAACCTCCCTATCCCTGGAACCTCCTCCAACCGCTACAACCCTCCCCATCTCTGTAACCTCCTCCAGCCCCTACAACCCTCCCCATCTCTGGAACCTCCTCCAACTGCAAGAACCCACCCCATCTCTGTAACATCCTCCAGCCCCTACAACCCTCTCCATCTCTGTAACCTCCTCCAGCCCCTACAACCCTCCCCATCTCTGGAACCTCCTCCAACTGCTACAACCCTCCCCATCTCTGTAACTTCCTCCAGCCCCGACAACCCTCCCGATCTCTGTAACCTCCTCCAGCCCCGACAACCCTCCCGATCTCTGTAACCTCCAGTCCCCACATCCCTCCCTATCTCTGGAACCTCCTCCAACCGCTACAACCCACCCCATCTCTGCACCCTCCTCCAGCCCCTACAACTCTCCCTATCTCTGTAACCTCCTCCAGCCCCGACAACCCTCCCCATCTCTAACGTCCTCCAGCCCCTACAACCCTCCCTATCTCTGTAACGTCATCCAGTCCCCGACAACCCTCCCTATCTCTGTAACCTCCTCCAGCCCCTGCAACCCTCCCTATCTCTGTAACCTCCTCCAGCCCCTACAACCCTCCCCATCTCTGTAACTTCCTCCAGCACCTACAACCCACCCCATCTCTGTAACCTCCTCCAGCCCCAACAACCCTCCCTATCTCCGTAACCTCCTCCAGCCCCTAAAACCCTCCCTATCTCTGTAACGTCCTCCAGCCCCTACAACCCTCCCTATCTCTGTAACGTCATCCAGTCCCCGACAACCCTTCCTATCTCTGTAACCTCCTCCAGCCCCTGCAACCCTCCCTATCTCTGTAACCTCCTCCAGCCCCTACAACCCTCTCCATCTCTGTAACCATTCCAGCCCCTACAACCCTCCCCATCTCTGTAACCTCCTCCAGCCCCTACAACCCTCCCCATCTCTGTAAACTCCTCCAGCCCCTAAAACCCTCCCTATCTCGGTAACCTCCTCCAGCCCCTACAACCCTCCCCATCTCTGTAACCTCCTCCAGCCCCTACAACCCTCCCTATCTCTGTAACCTCCTCCAGCCCTCTACAACCCACCCTATCTCTGTCTCTTCCTCCAGCTCCTACAACCCTCCCTATCTCTGTAACCTCCTCCAGCCCCTAAAACCCTCCCTATCTCTGAAACCTCCTCCAGTCCCCGACACCCCTCCCTATCTCTGTAACCTCCTCCCGACCCGACAACCCTCCCTATCTCTGTAACCTCCTCCAGTCCACACATCCCTCCCTATCTATGGAACCTCCTCCAACCGCTACACCCCAACCCATCTCTGTTACCTCCTCCAGCCCCAACAACCCTCCCTAGCTCCGTAACCTCCTCCAGCCCCTAAAACCCTCCCTATCTCGGTAACCTCCTCCAGCCCCTAAAACCCTCCCTATCTCTGTAACCTCCTCCAGCCCTCTACAACCCTCTCCATCTCTGTAAACTCCTCCAGCCCCTACAACCCTCCCCATCTCTGCACGCTCCTCCAGCCCCTACAACTCTCCCAATCTCTGTTGTTTCCTCCAGCCCCAACAACCCTCTCCATCTCTGTAACCTCCTCCAGCCCCTACAACCCACCCTATCTCTGTAACCCTACTACATCCCCTTCCGATCTCAGTAACATCCTCCAGCCGCTACACCCCTCCCCATCTCTGTAACCTCCTCCAGCCCCCTACAACCCTCCCCATCTCTGTAACCTCCTCCAGACCCTACAACCCCTCCCTATCTCTGTAATCTACAGCCGCTGCAACCCTCCCTATCTCTGGAACCTCCGCCAGCCCCTACAACCCACCCTATGTCTGTAACTTCCTCCAGCCCCTGCAACCCTCCCTATCTCTGTAACCTCCTCCAGCCCATACAACCGTCCCTATCTCTGAAATCTCCAGCCGCTACAACTCTCCCTATCTCTGTAACCTCCTCCAGACTCCACAACCCTCCCTATCTCTGTAACCTCCTCCCGACCCGACAACCCTCCCAATCTCTGTTGTTTCCTCCAGCCCCTACAAGCCTCCCTATCTCTGTAACCTCCTCCAGTCCCCTACAACCCTCCCTATCTCTGTAACCTCCTCCAGTCCACACATCCCTCCCTATCTATGGAACCTCCTCCAACCGCTACACCCCACCCCATCTCTGTTACCTCCTCCAGCCCCAACAACCCTCCCTATCTCCGTAACCTCCTCCAGCCCCTAAAACCCTCCCTATCTCGGTAACCTCCTCCAGCCCCTACAACCCTCCCTATCTCTGTAACCTCCTCCAGCCCTCTACAACCCTCTCCATCTCTGTAAACTCCTCCAGCCCCTACAACCCTCCCCATCTCTGCACGCTCCTCCAGCCCCTACAACTCTCCCAATCTCTGTTGTTTCCTCCAGCCCCAACAACCCTCTCCATCTCTGTAACCTCCTCCAGCCCCTACAACCCACCCTATCTCTGTAACCCTACTACATCCCCTTCCGATCTCAGTAACATCCTCCAGCCGCTACACCCCTCCCTATCTCTGTAACCTCCTCCAGCCCCCTACAACCCTCCCCATCTCTGTAACCTCCTCCAGACCCTACAACCCCTCCCTATCTCTGTAATCTACAGCCGCTGCAACCCTCCCTATCTCTGGAACCTCCTCCAGCCCCTACAACCCACCCTATGTCTGTAACTTCCTCCAGCCCCTGCAACCCTCCCTATCTCTGTAACCTCCTCCAGCCCCTACAACCGTCCCTATCTCTGAAATCTCCAGCCGCTAAAACTCTCCCTATCTCTGTAACCTCCTCCAGACTCCACAACCCTCCCTTATCTCTGTAACCTCCTCCAGACCCTACAAACCTCCCTATCTCTGGAACCTCCTCCAACCGCTACAACCCTCCCCAGCTCTGTAACCTCCTCCAGCCCCTACAACCCTCCCGATCTCTGTAACTTCCTCCAGCCCCTACAACCCTCTCAATCTCTGTAACCTCCTCCAGCCCCTACAACCCTCCCCATCTCTGGAACCTCCTCCAACTGCTACAACCCTCCCCATCTCTGTAACCTCCTCCAGCCCCTACAACCCTCCCCATCTCTGTAACCTCCTCCACTCCCCGACAACCCTCCCGATCTCTGTAACCTCCAGTCCCCACATCCCTCCCGATCTCTGGAACCTCCTCCAACCGCGACAACCCACCCCATCTCTGCACCCTCCTCCAGCCCCTACAACTCTCCCTATCTCTGTAACCTCCTCCAGCCCCTACAACCCTCCCTGTCTCTGTAACTTCCTCCAGCCCCTACAACCCTCCCCATCTCTGTAACGTCCTCCAGCCCCTACAACCCTCCCTATCTCTGTAACCTCCTCCAGTCACCTACAACCCTCCCGATCTCTGTAACCTCCTCTAGCCCCTACAAGCCTCCCCATCTCTGTAACCTCCTCCAGTCCCCTACAAACCTCCCGATCTCTGTAACCTCCTCCAGCCCCTACAACCCTCCCCATCTCTAACGTCCTCCAGCCCCTACAAGCCTCCCTATCTCTGTAACCTCCTCCAGTCCCCTACAACCCTCCCTATCTCTGTAACCTCCTCCAGTCCACACATCCCTCCCTATCTTTGGAACCTCCTCCAACCGCTACAACCCTCCCCATCTCTGTAACCTCCTCCAGCCCCTACAACTCTCCCAATCTCTGTTGTTTCCTCCAGCCCCGACAACCCTCCCTATCCCTGTAACTTCCTCCAGCCCCTACACCCCTCCCCATCTCTGCACCCTCCTCCAGTCCCTACAACTCTCCCAATCTCTGTTGTTTCCTCCAGCCCCTACAACCCTCTCCATCTCTGTAACCTCCTCCAGCCCCTACAACCCTCCCCACCTCTGCACCCTCCTCCAGCCCCTACAACTCTCCCAATCTCTGTTGTTTCCTCCAGCCCCTACAACCCTCCCTATCTCTGAAATCTCCAGCCGCTACAACCCTCCCTATCTCTGTAACCGACTCCAGCCCCGACAACCCTCCCTATCTCTGTAACCTCCTCCAGACCCTACAACCCTCCCTATCTCTGTAACCTCCTCCAGCCTTTACAACCCTCCCCATCTCTGTAATCTACTGCCGCTACAACCCTCCCTATCTCTGGAACCTCCTCCACTCCCCTACAACGCTCCCTATCTCTGTGACCTCCTCCAGCCCCTACAACCCCTCCCTATCTCTGTAATCTCCAGCCGCTACACCCCTCCCTATCTCTGTAACCTACTCCAGCCCCTACAACCCTCCCTATCTCTGTAACCTCCTCCAGCCCCGACAACCCTCCTTATCTCTGAAATCTCCAGCCCTACAACCCTCCCTATCTCTGTAATCTCCAGCCGCTACACCCCTCCCTATCTCTGCAACATCCTCCAGACTCCACAACCCTCCCTATCTCTGTAACCTACTCCAGCCCCTACAACCCTCCCTATCTCTGTAACCTACTCCAGCCCCCTACATCCCCTTCCTATCTCTGTAAACTCCAGTCGCTAGAACCCTCCCGATCTCTGCAACCTCCTCCAGACTTCACAACCCTCCCTATCTTATCTCTGCAACATCCTCCAGACTCCACAACCCTCCCTATCTCTGTAACCTCCTCCAGCCCCTACAACCCTCCCCATCTCTGCAACATCCTCCAGACTCCACAACCCTCCCTATCTCTGTAACCTCCTCCAGACTCCACAACCCTCCCTATCTCTGCAACATCCTCCAGACTCCACAACCCTCCCTATCTCTGTAACCTCCTCCAGACTCCACAACCCTCCCTATCTCTGTAACCTCCTCCAGACTCCACAACCCTCCCTATCTCTGCAACATCCTCCAGACTCCACAACCCTCCCTACCTCTGCAACATCCTCCAGACTCCACAACCCTCCCTATCTCTGCAACATCCTCCAGACTCCACAACCCTCCCTATCTCTGTAACCTCCTCCAGACTCTGCAACCCTCCCTGTCTCTGTAACCTCCTCCAGACTCTACAACCCTCTCAGATCTCTGCACTCCACCAATTCCGGAATCTTGTGAATCCCCCGATTTTAAATCCCTCCACAATTGGCGACCACGACAGGGCCA